>NW_019396242.1:398294-445868 GCF_000591075.1 Eurytemora carolleeae | reverse complement strand
GGGGGCTGGGTTTCTGAAAGGGGAAAATAAAAGAGTGTGAGTGAAAGATATGAGATTAGTTGTAGAATAAAGGGTCAAGGAATTCTGAAATGGTTTGATAGAGCCTATAAGAATAAATGGAATAGCGCGTGGGGGAAGATTGTGAATCGAAGAAAAAATCTATTTGACGAGTTCTCGATCTGAAGTAAACCCAGGCTTAATTATTCATCGGTATTCATTGACCTTGAAATATCAGTATTAGATTAGGTTTAAAGTTTAAAGTTTCAATATGCTACGAAATGTGAAACGAAACCTTTTAACCCTTAAAAAATAGAAAGCTCTAGTTTTTGGTCTATAACTCTCATTTTTGACAGAAAAGCCGTTGGATGTTGTGAATAAATCTAAAATGTCCAATTCTTTAAACAATTTGAATTACATATTTGAAAAGTTCTTGAAAAAAATACATTTAAAAACTTGGTAATATATTTGATCTACTGGATGCCGCGAAGTGTTCTGAATGTTTAAAGACGGGTGGAAAGTATTTGATCTACTGGATGCCGCGAAGTGTTCTGAATGTTGAAGAGTTTGTTGATTTTACGGAGACAAGGTTCCTTCTCCGGGTTCTGCTCCGGAGCCGACAGTTCGAGTTTAGTCTCCCGTCCTCCTATCCCCGGCCTTGCTACAGTCGGTATACAGATATCAAACCTAGTACATATACGCGTATTCAGATATCAAACTTAGTAAACTACGTGTGTCCAGATATCAAACTTAGTACACTACGTGTATCCAGATATCATACCTAGTACACTACGTGTATCCAGATATCAAACCTAGTTCACTACGGTATCCAGCTATCAAACCTAGTACACTAGTGCATCCAAATAGCAAACTAGAACACTATTTGCATCCAGATATCTAACCTATAGTACTCTACGTGTATTCAGATATCAAATCCAGTACACTACGTGTATCCAGATATCCTGGTGAAATACGTGTATCCAAAACTGATCAACATCAATATCCAAATATCCAAACAATAAAACTTCGTGTATACTTCCTGGTTACGAAGTCCGTATCTAGATATCCCAACATCAACTCTGTGAACCTATTTCTGCTTTCTAGACAATACCTAGATATCCCAACATCAACTCTGTGAATCTATTTCTGTTTCTTAGACAATATCTAGATATCCCAACATCAACTCTGTGAACCTATTTCTGTTTCCTAGACAATATCCGGAAATCCAAACAAAGTCCTGTTTAACAGCCTAATATAATATATACATACAAATTACAGTTCATGTATCAAAGCTGTTAAAGTTTTTCCAACCATACATAGACTGTGTATCCAACTCAAGGCGGATATCCAGTGTCCAGATTCAGATCTGATATCCAACCCCTGGTATTAAAGAATAGGACGATAATCCTTGGATATAAACTATTCTAGTGAAGTTAGAAATACTCTTGTAAACCCGAAGAAAATGTTTTTCCTTTCATTCTACACAAGGATAAGACTGAGAATTTAATCAGCATAATTTAACATATCTTTAAAGGTAAGATTTGAAGAAATTGTTTTTTTTTATTAAATTAATTTTGCTCCAAAAATTTTGCAAATGATTTCCAGAGAGCCCATTATATACTACATACTATAGCGTATACTATACTTGACTTGTAACCAAGCTATGTCTGGAAATTATTATTTCCGTTTAGAAGTCAACCCAATCATTTCAGTACTTTTCCGTTTAGAAGTCAACCCAATCATATCAGAACTTTTCCGTTTAGAAGTCAACCCAATCATTTCAGAACTTTTCCGTTTAGAAGTCAAACCAATCATTTCAGAACTTTTCCGTTTAGAAGTTCACCCACTCATTTCAGAACTTTTCCGTTTAGAAGTCAACCCAATCATTTCAGAACTTTTCCGTTTAAAAGTCAACCCAATCATTTCAGAACTTTTCCGTTTAGAAGTCAACCCAATCATTTCAGAACTTTTCCGTTTAGAAGTCAACCCAATAATTTCAGAACTTTTCCGTTTAGAAGTCAACCCAATCATTTCAGTACTTTTCCGTTTAGAAGTCAACCCAATCATATCAGAACTTTTCCGTTTAGAAGTCAACCCAATCATTTCAGAACTTTTCCGTTTAGAAGTCAAACCAATCATTTCAGAACTTTTCCGTTTTCATTTCAGAACTTTTCCGTTTAGAAGTCAACCCAATCATTTCAGAACTTTTCCGTTTAAAAGTCAACCCAATCATTTCAGAACTTTTTAACCCAACTTAAAATAATCTTATTATTCCCTAGTTACCCAATCAAAGTTTCAGGCAAAGTAAACTTGTTTTAAAATAATGTAGGAAGAAATGACAAAAAAGCCAGAAATTCTATAAAAATGTTGAATCGACCAAAAGGTCCGAATTCTTTGATTCTCAAGTTGGAATAAATTATTTTTGAATTAGGGTTTTTTTTAATCTTAATATTTGCAAAAGCCGAAAAGAGTTTTTTTTTCTAGCTAGAAGCTATAATGTCTACATTTGGTTTCTCATGTAAGAGTTCTTGAATTTCTGTACAAATTATTCAAGTAACAGTAAAGTAATGTTTCATAAAACGTTTATGCAAATTATAAAGAAAGAATTCAGTATATGGTAGAATTGTACGTACAGCTAAAAAAAAATATAAAAGGAAAAGTAAAAAACAAAATATAGTAGAATACATGATAATGTAATAGAATACAGGATAAAACATTAGAATACATCATAACAATACATTAGAATACAAAATAATGTATTTTGAAGCAGAAAAATACTGTAGAATAAAGGTGTTAGGTACTTTCATAAAGGCATTTTCCCTTGGACGACTTCCCAAGTATCAATTTCCCAAGTGGCAACTCCCGAAATGTGCAATTTATCGAGCGGCAACTTCCCAAAGGTTAGGTTAGGCCCTCTGAGGCGCCGCAGGCTGCAATGGGGGCCGATCATTGCGGCTAGGATGGATTTGGGGGCCGAGCGCAGCGGCTAGAACAGGCTGGGGCCGATTGCTGCGGCTAGGACAGACTTTGGAAGTTGCCGCTTGGGAAAATGTCTTTGGGAAAGTACCTAACTTCAGAATATATACAATTAAATACGGTATGATACAGTATAATACAGTAGAATACACAGTATTATACAGTAAAATACAGATGAATACAGCAGAATACAGTAAAATAGAGGCAAATACAGTGGAATACAATAGAATACAATATAATACAGTAGAATACAGTAGAATGCAGTAGAATACAGTAGAATAGAGTAGAATACAGTAGAATACAGTAGAATACAGTAGAATACAGTAGAATACAGTAGAATACAGTAGAATACAGTAGAATACAGTAGAATACAGTAGAGGAGAAGGAGGAGGAGAAGGTTATATGGAGATAGGATTAAGTGTGGAAGATATGTATTCATAACCAGGACAACAATATCATCATTATCAGTATTATCATTAATTTTATAAAACAAAAAACCCTCCACCTACGACGAACTAAATATGCAGGGCTCTTATGTATGTTCAAGTACAAGCTCCCCAATACCCCTGTTTAGATTGAGTACTTTGCATTTACTTTATAGAATATATAAAACATTTTACTTCAACTAAAAGACGAACTGAATATACTGATGGGATTATATAAATGCGAAGAAACAGATAAACCCTGTATTTACATGCACTCAGCTATCCTGACTTCTGATTGGTTGAGAAAATATCCGGGCCTCTCATTGGTCAGATTTTATAACTTTGACCAGTGAGAGAAGGGTTTAGATTTAAGCTTGGGTGAGATTAAAGCGACCTAGTACTGTCGGAGTCTGACAGGAACTGGATGGAAATTTTGGACTTTGTTTACATTTGATTTGATTTGTTGAATTGAAAACATGTTGAATTAGCAAAATTAATATTTTAATACTAATTTTTAATGGAATTTGGAATAGTACTATATATAGACAAATGTATTTTATTTTTATTAGAATTGTTATTAAATATAACCATTTTGTATTTAATACTAAAAAGATGATAAATTTATTTCTTCTTCTTAATAATTAGATTATAACNGGGGGGGGTGATGGGAATTAAGAAAATATTTGAGACTCCTTTCTTCTCTATTTGAATATTCTAAAGTTTTCAGTTGTAAAAGTAATTTTGAAGTTTCAACGAATATGATTGTAAGCTACTTACACTGCCAATTGGCTGTATGCGTTGTTTCAAATGACTCTTCTATGCAATGATGGCCTGCAATGCACGATTTACAATGGTACCCGTAAAACTAATTAAAAATAGAAATAGAAATAGAAAGTAAACTATAAAGTCTAAGGCGTTGAGACACTTTAGAGTCGATCCTGCCTAAAAACTTTTCCTACATAGCTCAGGCAGCTATGTAGGAAAAGTCTATGTCTGTGCTAGAAACAAGGAAATTATGTTGACAGTCCCTTGAAGAAAGCTGCAATTTATATGAAAAAAAATGATATGAAGTATTGCAGTAAAGTTATCCTTTATTTGCGTAAAATGTTGATGTTTGTGTGGTTTAATAACTATCTTAATGTTGGGTTTATCCCCCACTCAAACTTTTTATAACCTTCCTCTCTTCATACCTTCACTTTACATTGTTCATCTAACATATTTTCACGTCACAATATCTTTTTTATACGTCATTTTTCTCAAAATAAAAACTTTTAAATGAATTAATGTTCGTACCTCGTAGGTATTAAACACAAAATACTGTTTTATTCACTTCAAACTCCAATTTTCAAATCCCTACAAGTGTTTAACCTTATTGTATAAAACAAAAGATATTTTAAATATAGACTATTTGATCTGGCAGAATTCATAATTTAAAATATTTAAGGTGGAAGGTAATGGGAGTTTGAGGAGAGTAATCAGTTTCTTTCTGAGGGATGGGAAATAAAAATGGGTTAAGTTGTGCATTTGAAGAAAACAAACTATTGGTAATAAACTGCAGTAAATTTATTGTTTTGATTGATTTCAAAACATTGTTGATTTTTAAAAAGTGTTTTATGGTGCTATTTTTGAAAATTGGTTTTCAATGATGTGTTATACCAGTTATAGTGTATACCGGATTTAGCGTATATAGGATATAGTGTATACCGGATATAGCGTATGCCAGATATAGTGTATACCGGATATAGTGTATACCGGATATAGCGTATACCGGATTTAGTGTATACCTGATGTAGAGTATACCGGATTTAGTGTATACCAGATATAGTGTATACTGGATATAGTGTATACCGGATAGTGTATACCGGATACCGTGTATACCGGATATAGTGTATACCGGATATAGTGTATACCGGATATAGCGTATACCGGATTTAGCGTATACCGGATGTAGAGTATACCGGATTTAGTGTGTACCGGATATAGTGTATACCAGATATAGTGTATACCGGATATAGTGTATACCGGATATAGTGTATACCAGATATAGTGTATACCTGATAAAGTTTATACCGAATATGGGTTATACCGGATAAAGTGTATACCGGATGTATACCGGATATAGTGTATACCTGGTAAAGTGTATACCGAATATGGGTTATACGCAGATAAAGTGTTTACCGGATATGGGTTAAAGAAGGAACACTAAATAATTAATATAAGGCTCAAACCTAGTTAGAACTCTAGTTCAACGTTGAATTACACTTTCTTCTTTTATTATTATTATTATTTGTGTTAGCTGGGTAGTGGATACAGATTATTGGTGTTAGCTGGGTAGCCGGTACAGATTATTAGTGTTAGCTGGGTAGCGGGTACAGATTATTAGTGTTAGCTGGGTAGTGGGTACAGATTATTAGTGTTAGTTGGGTAGTGGGTACAGATTATTAGTGTTAGCTGGGTAGTGGATACAGATTAATAGTGTTAGTTGGGTAGTGGATACAGATTATTAGTGTTAGCTGGGTAGTGGGTACAGATTATTAGTGTTAGCTGGGTAGTGGGTACAGATTATTAGTGTTAGCTGGGTATTGGATACAGATTATTAGTGTTAGCTGGGTAGTGGGTACAGATTATTAGTGTTAGCTGGGTAGTGTGTACAGAATATTAGTGTTAGCTGGGTAGTGGGTACAGATTATTAGTGTTAGCTGGGTAGAGGGTACAGATTATTAGTGTTAGCTGGGTAGTGGGTACAGAATATTAGTGTTATCTGGGTAGTGGGTACAGATTATTAGTGTTAGCTGGGTAGTGGGTACAGATTATGGGTGACACATATACTCTTTGACATTTGAATTTTTCATTGCTTAGTTTTATTTTTTCTTTTATATTAAAATACCTTAAAAGCGAAACGTACTTTATTAATAATTTATGCACTTTAAATAATGCATATTGTGTATATTCCAATTATAAATTTATAACTAATTTTTGATTTTTGATATTTTTCTATATTTGACAAGGCTTTTGAAAACTCTGAAATAGGAAGACGACTTTTAGACTCAAGTTATGACTTTAAATAGTCCTTTGAGCATGGGACACAGCAGTTGTGCAGTGTAAACAGACTCATTTTACATAATTAACCATTTAACAAGGGTCTAGTAAAATTATTTGCTTTGTAACACCATCCAATACACTTGAGTATTGCTATTAAGTCGTCTTCCTATTTTACAGTTTTCTGGTTATCACTGTAGTAAATTGGAGGATTTTTAAAATAATATGTTAAAATTTTGACTATAATTGAAAAAAACTTAGTTTCCAGTAAAAGCTGGGTTCCTAGGCTTGTCTAACATATTTCTGGAGATATTTCTTTATCATTCAATATTTAATGTTTACACATCAAATGTGAATCGATTTCACTATCATTTCTTAATATCGTGTTCGAAATATCTAAAAGACCGATCGATTCGGGTTTTCTCTTTTGATAAAACTGGTTTCTTTGTGCTTAAAAATTGATACTTTACCAGTGTATTTGATCCATATCTTAAGTACTTATAAATATGTTTCTATTTAAGATTAACTTGAAATAGTGTCGACGACATACTTTGTGCTTTATGAAATTATGAAACATAGCTCTAAAAGTATAAGTCTATTAGGTTAAACATGATTTTGGCATTCTATTATTAGCAAAAACAAAAACTAAAAACCACTGAAATATTCGCAAAATCTGTTTTTTTTCTTTGTCTAAAGAAAACTTGGAAATAACTTATTCTGAAGATAAGTCTTGGCAATAAATTTTATCTCTGTACATACATCCTGCCGCATATTCAAACCTATATTCTGTAGAAAACAATTTTATTAAAAATCTAGAAAATAATAATTATATTTGTTTTTAGATTGATTAAACTTTATATTTGAGTTTATTATTAAATATTATTTTACAGACGGCAATACATATTTATTTCATCTTAATTCTGAAATATTGAATTTAGCCATGGCCCCAAACTCAGATTTTTTATATGTGGGAGGTGATTGGGGAGTGGAGAGGGGGCGATTTATAGGAAGAAGGTGGAGGAAGGGGGGGGAGNGGGAGTAAGTGTGTGGGCGTGTCTTATTTTGGTCTTCTTGTCTAAACCAAGTTTATCTCCATCTGTTCTCTCATCAATCTTTTACAGAATAATCGATAAGTTTCCGGGTGAAGATTTATGAGTTTTTTTTTTTAATCTTTTGTTTTTGATCAATCCTCGTTCAAACATTTCCCTGTGCAACCTGCCCTGTTGAATAAAATATGTAAACAATCAGGCTAATTGAAGGATATTGATCACTAACTTTAAACTCATGGAACTATTTTACCGGGTTTCAGTCATTTACTCCAGATAGGGTGTAGAATAGGGCTTGATGTTAGACCCTGTAGGATTTACCTCAAGGTATTTCAGGTAGTTTAGCAGTTGGATGTTGAACATGAACTACTATTTCCAGGTAGAGTGTAGAGTAGGGCTGGATAGTAGAACCTGAAGGATTATCTCCCAAGTACTCCAAAGTACTCCAGGTAGAGTGTAGAGTAGGGCTGAATAGTTTAGAACCTGAAGGATTATCTCCCAAGTACTCCAGGTAGGGTGTAGAGTAAGGCTGGATAGTATAAACTGAAGGATTATCTCCCAAGTACTCCTGGTAGGGTGTAGAGTAGGGCTGGATAGTATAAACTGAAGGATTATCTCCCAAGTACTCCAGGTAGAGTGTAGAGTAGGGCTGGATAGTTTAGACCCTGAAGGATTATCTCCCAAGTATAAACTGAAGGATTATCTCCCAAGTACTCCAGGTAGGGTGTAGAGTAGGGCTGGATAGTAGATTCTGAAGGATTGCCTGGGAATATGAATATTTAGAATCTACGGCTGTCCAACTAACCAATATAAACTACACAACAAGGCTACAAACTCGGCCCATCCATTCTAATCAACCGTTGCTTCTTCACATTTTTCTTATTACTCTTATCGCCACATTTACTCATTTTCCCTTTTATGAGATTAAAGTTAGAGTTGAAAATTACAATTTTATTCTGAAAACTGTAAACTGTAAAAAGTAAACTGTAAGTTGTAAAATGTAAAGAGTACACTGTAAACTGTAAACTGTAAAGAGTAAACTGTAAGTTGTAAACTGTAAACTGTAAACTGTAAACTGTAAACTGTAAACTGTAAACTGTAAACTGTAAACTGTAAACTGTAAACTGTAAACTAAACTGTAAACTGTAAACTGTAAACTGTAAACTGTAAACTGCAATGGTTGAAAACTCGTAGATAAGTTTTACATTTCTAGCCCGCATTAATTACCATTTATAATTTTCATAGAAGAATAATACTTTAGAGGATGCAGAAATTTCGGAATTTATTCTAAAGTATCTACATTTTAGTCCAATCCCAAACAAATATTCAAAAAAATACCACATTTTAATTTTTACAAACTCAACACATCTGTTTTTCTACCTCTATGCATTTCATAATGAAAACATTCATAACGACAATTTTATACTCAATGAGATACATTGGGGAAGGAAAACCCCCTGAACACCTTACAAAATTACTGATCGGGGGGGGGGGATGAGCTCCTATAACCCACCCTTGAGTAAACCTGGAAGTTAGGATTAAAACTTGGAATAACGGAAACAGTTCCTGAGCAGCTTTTCTAATATAAAAATAAACAAAAAACATCATATTTTTATGTATTTCAGGTGAAATCTTGAAACAAGATGAATCTTTTAACTGAAGGGTTTCTTCTCCTTCTTCTTCTTCCGGAGTCTCTTCTTAACTTTGGTAAAATAGTATTATTTATAGTGAATGAAATTCATTAGTTCATGTAGTTTGGTGTACAATAGTCTAGTGTACTCTAGTCTAGTGTACTCTAGTCTAGTGTACTTCAGTCTAGTGTACTCTAGTCTAGTGTACTCTAGTCTAGTGTACTCTAGTCTTGTGTATTCTAGTCTAGTGTACTCTAGTCTTGTGTACTATAGTCTAGTGTACTATAGTCCAGTGTACTCTAGTCTAGTGTACTCTAGTCTAGTGTACTCTATTCTAGTGTACTCTAGTCTAGTGTATTCTAGTCTAGTGTACTATAGTCTTGTGTACTCTAGTCTGGTTACTCTAGTCTAGTGTACTCTAGTCTAGTGTACTCTAGTCTAGTGTATTCTAGTCTAGTGTACTATAGTCTTGTGTACTCTAGTCTGGTGTACTCTTGTCTAGTGTACTATAGTCTTGTGTACTCTAGTCTGGTGTACTCTATTCTAGTGTAATAAAGTCTTGTGTACTCTAGTCTTGTGTACTATAGTGTAGTGTACTCTAGTCTGGTGTACTCTAGTCTAGTGTACTTTAGTCTTGTGTACTCTAGTCTGATGTACTCTAGTCTAGTGTACTATAGTCTAGTGTACTATAGTCTAGTGTACTATAGTCTAGTGTACTCTAGTCTTGTGTACTCTAGTCTTGTGTTCTCTAGTCTAGTGTACTCTAGTCTTGTGTACTCTAGTTTAGTGTACTCTAGTCTAGTGTACTATAGTCTTGTGTACTCTAGTCTAGTGTACTATAGTGTAGTGTACTATAGTCAGTGTACTCTAGTCTTGTGTACTATAGTGTAGTGTAATCTAGTCTAGTGTACTTTAGTCTTTTGTACTCTATTCAATTTCTACTGTCAATAGTTTATGAAAATGCATTTTAAAATATTTAATATGCATCAGATTTATGCAATTTTTTATATATGTAGTTAAACTGTTGAGTTTTCAAGATGGCTCCGTATAATTTATATGAGAACATTAGATATTCATGGAAAACCTGGCAAATTTTTAGAAAATAATGAGAAGAGGAAATTAATTTACATTACATTAAATCCCGTTGTTAAACACGGGATAAGAATAATAGGATCTACTGTACTGTATGTTATTCTTAATAAAACTTATGTCATGTCATGAAGGGTTAAAGAGTACAAATGTTTTATGGTATTTATGTATACAAGCCATAAAACTGATACAACCACTGCTTGTTGGCCTGGCTTTAATGCCTAGAAATTATTCAAATATTTACAGAAAAAAACTCTTAACTGATCAATGGTTAAAAATAGGGTTTCCAGCGATAAGGGAAAATCGTTTGACGAAAATTTCGCTGTTTTTGCATTTCGTTCGCCCGCGAAAAATGCGAAAATTTTTTCCTTTTTTCGCGAAATTTCGCTTTAATCTGTTTTGCGAAAAATTGCAAAATAAGGAATGCAAAAATTTCGCGAAATTATATATGCAAAAATTTTTGGGAAAACAAAATGCGAAATTTTGCGAAACAAATGCGAGAAAGATTTTTTGTGCAATTAATTGTTTCAGCTACAAAAACTTTTTCGAGGATTTTTTTTTCTCGCAAAATTTCCCATCATTTTCCCAAAATTTGGTAAAATGCGAACAAAAATATTCGGATTTTTCTTTTTTTCGGGAAAGTTTTCGTTCGCTGGAAACCTATAGTTAAAAATAAGATTCCAATTCGTATTGTTTGTATAAACTAGTACTTTACCTAGGCAAAACAGCCATCACAGAAAAGCAACATTGATTATTATAATTTTGTCCCAAAACTTCTTTTATTCACATTTTCAATCTTAGTTTTAGAAAATGTTCTGCTATCACAATTTAAAAGTAAATTGAAAGACAGCTAATGAAAAAGAAAGAAATGAATTTAATGCTTATTTGGTGTCTGAGAATGAAATAGGTGACTTTAATATTTCAAAACCCGAATTTTGAATGTAAGTTCATTAAGTTTGAGCAAAAAATGTACTTTCTGTGTTTGGCCTAAAGGGTTTATAAATGATTTTTTAAAAATTAATTGCACAATTATTTGTATCTGGAATAAAAATTTCTGATAGAAAAATACCTTTACTTTGTTTCTGAATTTAGCTAAGAAAATTAAGTTAGCTCTTTTGTTTCCTGAATGATTAAACAAAACATGAGCTTGGTAAATTTTTTCAAACATTCGCCGGGCTGAAGCAAAAAAAGAGAAGCGAGGAATGCCCTGAATTTGTAGTGATGTATAAAAGGTCCGCTAACCTTATAGAAGGAAGAAGAAAGATATCAGACCTCGATCCTAAGTGATGGTGAAAGGTTTAATGTTCCCAAACCTTTTTGCACTGACTATATGTAGAAAGTATCGGGTTGGATTTGGATTGTCGGGTTTCTTCTCTTCTCCGGGTCTACCAGGAGAACTGGGAGAGAAACCAATCCGTTTAATAGAGTCCTTTTCTTATAGATCCCAGACTAAAAGCAAAGAGTTTATCCAATTCTAACCCTTTCTATCCTTATCTACCAACATGATGATGATAATTCAACATCAAGATACGACTAATAAACCATTTAAACCAGATTTTTTATCCTAAAACCCAAATCAAACCATATCAATAATCATACCCAATCAAACCCGAGCATTCTTAATCCGACTCTATCCAACCTAATCCGACTTAATCTGAACCGATCCAACTAAATCCAACCCAATTTAATCCGATCAGACTGAATCTGGATTGACTCGAACTGGTCTGATCCAACCCTACAAACTGTAATTTATATTCCCCTCTCTCAGACAAGCTTTATTAAGCCGTAGAAATCAGAGACACCATATATAAGGGATATTTAACTCCCCCCTCCTCCCCCCTTTCCTTCCATTTATTCTAGTTTCTATTCTAATTCTATTTCTCTTCTAGTTAATATCCCAGAATACAAACATGTAAATGGATGAAATAAGGACAAATCCTTCATCCTAGTTCAGTCAAATATAACCGGTGTGGCGTTATTTCTGGGTAAACGTTAAATAATGTTAGTAGATTCTACGCAGCAAATTTTCCGCGGCATCCCCGCATATTTTTGCAGTTTACGGCAATACGCACAATAGAAATCTGATATTTTAACTGAAATTTCAAAATTATAAATTATATTTATACACTTAAAGTATACACTATATGCTGATATATAATGTGAGTACAGAAGTAATTAACTGTACATTAAACTCTCATTAGTTGCACGTATATCAGAATCTTAACAATTAACTTATGTAAACTAAAAAACTGTAATATCGATCCCTAATGTTAAAACAATTGATTTTTACTGTTTGTCGCTCAGAAAACTTGATTGATTCTCAAATATGAGAAATACTTTCACTTAATTTACTGTTTACATTCACAGAATTGTGCGCGAATGCCGCGGAAAATTTGCTGCGTAGAGTCTACTACCATTATTTATTTGCCACTTTATGAATGGAGATTCACTCGAAATTAAATCTACTACAGTCTCTATAATCAAAATTATTGGTACTTTCCCAAAGAGGTTTTCCCAAGAGGCAACTTTATAAGCCTGTCCTAGCCGTAGCACTCGGCTCTAGCCTGTTCTAGCCGCAGCACTAGGCCCCGTTGCCCGTCCTAACTCAGCACTCGGCTCTAGCCTGTTCTAGCCGCAGCACTAGGCTTTAGCCTGTTCTAGCCGTAGCACTAGGCCCCGTAGCCTGTCCTAACTCAGCACTTGACCCTCATTGCGGCCTGCGGCGCCTCAGGAGAACTTACCTAACCTTTGGGAAGTTTTCGCTTGGGAAATTGTCACAATTGGGAAGTCACCTTTGGAAAAATGCATCTGTGAAAATACCTACCTTCCCCTTTCTTCCCTTATATCATACTTATATTATATTTATCCAAATAGGTTTAGTTAATCCTGTCTTTTTGAATACAGGAACCTTTACTTCACATTGATATAATTAGGTTTAATGTTGATAGAAGATTATACTAGAATAATAATATCTTATACTTAGCTATTCATCCTGTTTCATTCTACCTAATGTATTTCCTTACAGTACATCATTCCTGCTCAAACATAACAGATTCGTCTTTCTATGGAGAAAATATGTCATCGGAAATATTATAAAACTCGTACTTTGTCTGTCTGTCACAAATTGTAAAACCCTTTTCTTCTAAATTTACAGGAACTATATTGAATGTAATTTCAAGTGACATTTTATGCAGTGACATTTCCCAATCACGACTGTATCCTTAAAATATATGGATAATCAAGGATGAATGAAATATCCATAGTTTTCGCCTTTGAGCTTCATCATTTTCTGTCGTGGTTTCTATTTTTTAAAGTTACTTGCGGATTTCTGTACGTTGCAGAAATGTTCATCTATATAAAGTTGTAATCTCCGTTTGTCTGTTTTCGTTTGTCCGATCATAACTCAGGAATAGCTGAACAGATTTGGCTCAAATTTTTATTGGGGAACTCAGGAGAACCACGGGAATGTTCTTAGTCTGGTTTTAAGATTCTGATTTGAGTGGATCGACTTTCAGTTTCCCGGTGAAATCGACCACATGCGGGTAAACGGCAAGATTAACTATGATTACCCTGGGCAGTGCCGGGTTCTCAAGCTAGTATGCATATAAAGTTGTATAGGGTACTGTTCTACGTAATTTAGGTACATGCCCTTCTTTAAACTGTTGTACGTAATTTAGGTACATGCCCGCTTCTTTAAACTGAATGTTACTTGACATAACAAGGACAGTCCCTTTTTAGTAATTTTTTTAAAAATATTTTTTTTGTCTAAAATTAGCCCAGACATCCTGGATTTATTTTAGGTGTCATCCTGTTCCCTGAGGTTTAATTATCTTCACAAACTGTTCCAAGTTTATTCCCGGGTTCAGATTAATTGTATTAACACTGTGCAGACTTTAATCAAAGAGTAAACAGATAGAACAGAAGAAACATGCTGTAGTTATTTGATTTCTTTTTATATTATAAAACTATTTTGTACACCAAATCTGATAAAATTATACAAATCCTTGTATTGGTGTTTTTTTGGGTATGCTGATAATGTGTTTAGATGCAAAAAAATTACATTACCATAGACAGCGATCACCCCCTCCGGCCTCTCTGTGTAATCTCTGACTTTAATCAACAACAGAGCGGAAAACTTTTAAATTATTGAAATATATTTTATCTTTCCCTTCTCCTTCTCTGTCCTATCCTTTCTTTTATCCCATCTCTTATTGACCAAAGTTTGGGAATTGGACTAACAAGATTTCAGGAATCTTCATTGTCGACCAAGAAAAGAAAGGCCATGAAAAATGGCATTTAATCCGATACGATAGAATTTTTGAAAATTTATTTGACTTAAAATCATAAAATTCAAATGTCAAGTGGAATAATTATGAAGCTTAACTTTACTTTTTTTAAATCCTTTAAAAATATTTTATTTCAGAAGGACACAGAGTGATGACACATGATGACTCAATCAAATATATTCCACTTGAAAAACTGTAAGTAAAATATGATTATTCTACCCCTGTAATTATTTAATATTATGCATATATTTATATAAATGTATATATAATATACAAATATATTCCACTTGAAAAACTGTAAGTAAAATATGATTATTCAACCCCCTCAAATTATTTAATATTATACATATATTTATATAAATGTATATATAATATACAAATATATTCCACTTGAAAAACTGTAAGTAAAATATGATTATTCTACCGCCTCAAATTATTTAATATTATAAATATATTTATATAAATGAATATATAATATACAAATATATTAAGCTTTTTGTAGAATAAAACCGCAATGTTGATGTTTGCAACTTTATTATTATATTTTAATCTATATTTCATATTTAAGCAGAACATAAATGTTAGTAAAACTACAATATAATATAAGAATACAGTTTTTGTAAAAACTAGATTTTTATCAGGGATTTGAAAGCATGATGTAAAGAGTGAATTTATTATGTATTTAAATAAAAAGAATTACCCAGCAAGAACGGGAGACGACGAAAGAAGTTTAAAATTGACTAAAATTGTCTAAAAGAAGTCTAAAATTGATAGGACGTCCTCAAGACCCACAATTAATCCTTCAGAGGTAGTCCTATTTAAACCGGAAAGATGAGGTTTAGGACGCTGTTCATGAACTGGGGTATCAGGTTACTAATGGCATTTGTGTCTGCAGGGTCCCATGTGTGTGGTCGTATTTTAGTCTGTGTGTCGCCACCTGTGTTTCTCCGGCAGCTGTTTTAAAGCTCTTCTCCATATCCCCCCCCCCTCTCTGCACATGTCTTTAGGACGTCCTGACTGGTGTTTCACAGTCGCGGTCAATTCAGGGCGTATACACACAGACCCCACCACAAAAAAAAATTCTCTGCAGTAGGAAGTCCTGAGGGTGTCCTCAAGTCAGTCCAAACTGGGTCTTCACAAGACACTGTCAAATTGGGGCGTACACAGGGTCCCCCCCAAAAAATTTTTTTAAAATCTTTGGAGGGGGCGGGGTGGCACTTGGAAATGGTCCACTCCAAAATAATATTTTTTATTAAGGAAACTTGTGTACGCCCTTACTTCACAGTGATGTCCTAAAGATTCTTCTTGAGGATGACCCAGGGGTTGCCTTAACTAAACAACAAAATATATGCAGATTATTAAAAATTTTCATTAATGAACAACTGGGATATTTGTTGACCTGCAAGGACAAACAGCTATTAAGGCATCCATTAGGTCAGATGGTTCTCTGTCACCAAGACCAGGCATTGAATGAACCATTTCTTCCTTTTCTAAATCTGTATAACTAAACTTTTTTAAGAGGCAGGATTTCAGGACTGTGTACTGATTCTCCTCTGGAACTTTTTCAAAGAAATCTTGTAGCTTGACTGCTAACTCACCAGGAAGAGCTGCTACAACATGTTGACCTGATGCAGGTTGGTTGATGCTACTGGATTTCCACTAGCATATATCTTTTCCTGTATTTTCTCATTTTTCTTCCAGGATTCCTAGTTCGGATTAAAGGAAAAAATATATCCTCTACAATATCATCATAAAACTGAGGATCATCTTGGCGTTGTCTTGGCAAGACCTTTAACAGATGTGGTTCAAATATGGGGGAACAGGCTAAAGTGGGGATGGGACATAACACATGTGAATGAAATATGATTAAGGGTCGTCTTGGCGTGTCTTGGCAAGACCATTAACAGAGGTATTAAAATATGGAGAGGAACAGGCTAACATGAGGATTAGAGGAAGAAGTCTTTTTTTGACTTGACACAAGACTACTTCAAGATGTGTGGGATAACAGAGAACATGCAAGGAAAAAGGAGACGGGGGGCAGGATAACTAAATATTTTAATGGTTATATCTCATATTACAAGATATTTGATGCAATTTGATTCTTTTTGGAAAATTGAGGATCTTGGGGAGTCTTCAGGACGTCCTAAATCTCGTTTAATACGCTCTCATTCTTGCTGGGTAAATGGATTAGAATTAAATTTTTAAAATAATTTCCGAGTACAAGAGCAAAATTTGAGTACTGCCCATTCATACATTGATGTTACATATCCATAAAATCCCTTTCCTTCTGTATAAACTTTAAATTTTAAACTTAAATTCTAAATAGAATTGGGTTCAGCTAAAGCTGGGATTTAAACTTGAAAAAGTGGAATATAACCAATTCAGAGATTTTCCTGTCAACTTTATTGTATACAAGTGGAAACCCTTTCATACAATATACAACATTGAACCTGAATACAATATACAGTTAACATTGAACATGAATACAATATACAGTTAACATTGAACCTGAATACAATATACAGTTAACATTGAACATAAATAAAATATGCAACATTTAACATGAATACAATATACAGTTAACATTGAACATAAATAAAAAATACAACATTGAACATGACTACAATATACAATTAATATTGAACATGAAAACAGTATAAACATAAACATCAATATAATATAATATACAACATTGAGTATGAATACAATATACAATTAAGACTCAACATAAATACAATATACAATTAACACTGATCATGAATACAATTTACAGTTAACTTTTATCATGAAATGTTAACTGTATATTGAATTCATGTTTAATGTTAACTGTGTTTTGTATTCAGGTTCAATGTTGTATAATGTATTAATGTTCAATGTTGTATATTGTATTCATGTTCAATGTTGTATAATGTATTCAGGTTCAATGTTGCATAATGTATTCATGTTCAAAGTTGTATAATGTATTAATGTTCAATGTTGTATATTGTACATCACAGTAATTCTGAAATACTAACGTAATTAAGAATAACCGATTAAATTGGTGAACGATTTCCTTATCAATGCTGCGCATTTCTACTGAAAAATTACACACTTTCGATCCTATGGTTTGGCAAATTCTTCTGATTTCTAGTAATCCTCACAGGATTATTTGCACACTAATTGCACTAATTGCACCAATTGCACTCATTCCAAACCGTACTTAATCTAAAGTAAGTCTGAATGCAAGTTTCTTGTAGGGAGAGATAACACTACGACAATAAAAATGGCGCAGCTGTTAATTTTGATATTTTTTGCTTATTTTATTCGACCTTTATTTTAGTTAATGATGGATCCAAGCAATATCAATCATACCAAGAATTATACTTTTATTTACATCAGAGTTTTAGTTTTAGGCAAAAAAAATGTCTATGCAATTATGGCTTGTAGTAAGCTAAATAATAATCGTCTATGTAAGGGACTGTATGGGACTGTATACGTAATCTTAAGTGACCATTTAAAGAGATATCTGATTTACAACGGTATCCTTGAAAACTTAATCTGATAAATAATGTGAAAGATAAAGTCGGATTTTATCTTGAAAGTGTTCAATTCTTCATTGTTTCTGGAGCCGCTGTAAATGCGCAAACACTTTTTTTAAATGAAAATAATTAGTTTTAAAAAACGTGGATATCTATTTCATGATTCATACTTGATCTGACAAAGCTTTGATACTCATTATACCCATTATATATTCATGAAAACCCTGGAATTCTATCGATATCGTCACCTTCAGTTTTGATTTATAAAACATAAAATTGTTGACTTTCACCACCATTTTTCTTTATTTATTATAAATATTAATATTTTTTTGGTTATTTATTGGACTATTATTATTCCCAAAACAGAAGTTTTCCCCAAGTTAGGACTTAACTAATACTTTTACTTTAAGCATTTCTATACAAAAACAGGGGATACTAAATTTTATCGTGATGAATACAATATTTTTAAGGAACTGTATTAAATCGTATGTTGAAGTGAAAAGATGGAAATGACCGTATTAACAACTGTACTCTTGAAACCTTTATCTCATCTGCAATAATGGGGAAGAGAACTTCGTTTTCTAAGTTTTAAAATGTTTATTTCTGATAATTCCTACATGGCTTCATACAGTTTAAATGCGCAAGTCAGAGAAACCACAATTGAAAAAAACGATACTTTTCCTTAGGATTTAAGTCTTTGCCACAGACTCAAATTTTGTAATCCCTAAATCTTTATAACCTGATAGTGTAAACCTTTAATATTTAAAACCTTAATCTAAAAAATTCAAAGTTTGAAATATCTAAGCTCTATAACGCCATTAAACTGCTAAATTATGGGAATTTAAAAATCAGAGTTTGTGGCAAAGACTCAATTTCTTATAAGCACATGAGTATCTAATTCATACTTGAACAGACAAAGCTTGAAAGGATACCGTTATGAATAGGGCGTTCCCATCTTTGCATGCATGTCACTTGAAATTTTACTTAAAGACCTTTTGAATAAGAGTCATGTTGTAATTAGTGTGCAGTCTCTTTTAAGTGATGTGTGTAAATTGCAAAGCTATATAGTTCAGTTTGGGATTAGAAACTGTTCTAACTGAGGAAGACAGAAGGATGTTCCAACTGTTTTATACAATACATATATAACAGCACATCAGTGTAATCTAAATAAGCGTAGAAATGACAGACAGATGTAGAAGATCAAATTTATGCATTATTGGAAAGACTTTGAGACCTCGTAGCACTTCTAGTTTTGATTTTACACACAAGTATGTGATATATCATATTTTTCTGTATTTATATATTTGTTGAACCCCTGACATGTCTCCTAGACCTGATATATCATCTCCTCCTATATCCTCCTGACAAGAACTAGGATAAGATGAAACTAATCTAATTATCCAGGACTGCTGAGAGTATACCGGAGTTTGTTCCTGCTCCCAAGAATATTACTGTACTCAGAGAAGGAACTGCATTCCTCGACTGTCCTATTAAAACCAGCGGAGATAGACCTGTCAGTTATCCATTGGTAAGTTTTAGAAATATTTTAGTTATTTAGAGATATAGTATATGGGTTATTTAGAGATACAGTAGGTTATTTAGAGATATAGTATATGGGTTATTTAGAGATACAGTAGGTTATTTATTTAGAGATACAGTAGGTTATTTAGAGATATAGTATATGGGTTATTTAGAGATACAGTAGGTTATTTAGAGATACAGTAGGTTATTTAGAGATACTGTAGGTTATATAGAGATACAGTAGGTTATATAGAGATACAGTAGGATATTTAGAGATACAGTAGGTTATATATAGATACAGTAAGTTATTTAGAGATATAGTATACCGGTTATTTAGAGATACAGTAGGTTATTTAGAGATACAGCTTAGATTTGTTGACATAAAAGTCAGCTAAATAAAAGAAATAACGGCTATCCGATAACTTTATTGAATTGTTTCAAATATAAAAGTTTTAAAATAGTTTTCTATAGAGGCATCTTAAAAAGGTTTGAAAATAAAAAAAGCACTATTGATTATTAAAGGTGATCATGATCATTGTAAACAGCTAAAGCTTCATCTTGCTATGGTATGCAGGTCAGCAGTATTTTGACAGCAGGTTCGCTCACATCTAGGCTTCAGTCTCGGGGGGAGATCGCAGTTTTATCATTGGCGCTGGGGTGAGGACTCTGTCAACTCTTAGGTTGCAGGATAAGCTTTGGGACATTGTTGGCTTAGATGGTAGCATTAGCTGCAAGGCTAGATATCTGTGGCTTCATGGAGGAGTCAGGTCGCTCTTCTGGGCCGGAGATCTTCGCGTTCCGACTAATCTATCCTAACTGTCTCTACGCTCCCCAACAGGCGGAGAAGGGGGGGGGGGAGGAGGAACGTTGACACATTGATCAACCGGAAAAAATATTTCTGTCTTGAGCATAATACAGGGCCGATTGTAGCACACAAGCTTCATGGGGGATCGTCTTTGTTAGAATTTGTTTTAACAAGATTATTTAGAGATATAAGCCAGGTATCTTTATCGAGCTGTAACTTGCTTTGACTCTGACTATGATTTGAGATCACAGCTACAAGGTTAGATTTCCGATCATAGTCAAAGCTCATTCATAAGTCAAAATTTTGAGGTTGGATATAGTATGATTTCAGATCTAGTCAAAGTTCAAATAATTTGTTTTATGAATCCAATCCAAGCTGCTCTGACTATGATTTGATGACAGCTGGCCTTCCTGACAGCAAAAAATAAAATTTAGTGGGGCATTCATATTTTCTGGAGCCCTTTAAAAGTCGTCTTTGATTTTTGGCCTTAAAATTGTAAAATGATTGATAAATTAGATAGATGGATAGACTAATAAAAACATAGATAGATAGATAGAGATAAAAGATGAAGAAAAAAAAGAGAATAACAGAAATAATCTATAAAAGGAAATATCTGATAAAAAGGTTTATTTTTGTTTTAAAAAAATCTTTTTTTAGTATTCAAAATAAAAATAAATATTCTTAAGAAAATTTAGATTTTTTATTTTAGAAAATATTTTTTAAACTTATTAGTTAAAAAATTAAAAAATATCTATTTTGAAAAAAACACTATTTTTAGGTTTTTTTCAAAAATGTTTAGAAATATTTTCATTTTTCTGAACTATGCATCTTGGCATATTATTTCTGGTCTCTATTTTCATGTTTTGCCATTTAGTAGTTTTAATGTACCCAAAATCATGGTGAATGCCTAAAAATGGCGAATAGTTTGTTCCCATTTGCTGTGATTTAGCTGTGAAGTCGAAGCTAAATCCAATCTCAGGTGTGATTTCCATCAGCTGATGTTTAGCTATGATTTGGCTCCGACTTCAGATCAAACCTAAGCTTCGATCTTGCTCTGATTTTGGACTAACGAATACAAAATCATAGCTAAGCTAGGAAAAGTCGCAGTTAAATCATAGCTTGAACCTCACAAAGAAACCGGGCAATAATATATAGGTTCTAGAGTTCAGACTTATTGGATCCCAGCCCACATTTTCTATCATTTGAAAATTTTAAATAAATAAAATTTTAAGTAAAGGTTGTGTATAGGCTCTTTCCGTTAAAAAGGTATTAAAGGGTAAACCTTTGATATTGTAAATTAAATTATTTGATTTAAACAGAATTCATAGTTTGTGGCAAAAACTTCTTAAAACACAAACACAGTATTTTTATTTTATTTTTGCAGTGTATAACACCCTGTCGGAGGGCAAAGGGGGGAGGGTAAAATATATCAAGGAACTTGGGAGGGGGAGGGGGGGGGGCAATTTGGGGAATATTGTTAATTTGGAATTATTAATCTATGTCGTGTGCCTGACATATTTTACAAGTAAAGTTCGCCGTGCTAAATTAGCTGAACATTTGTTTAATGTTGTTTAATGGTTGCAACATTTAAAAAGAAAAAACGAAAGAAATATACGTACGCCATAGTTCGAACTATTTTCGTTAGATTTTCCTGACTTTGTTACTGTCTATAGACAAGGCGTTGTTTAATAAAACCATTAAAAACCATTAAAAAACATTAGCTAGTCATCTTGTTATAAATATATGTATGTTATGATAGACAGTTATAACCAGAAATATGAACCCGACTATTAGAATCAAGTTATAACTTTAAAAAGTCCAATAAGCCTGAGATACATCAATTGTGCAGAGTAAGCAGACTCATTTCAGACCAACCAGGCCCAATTATTTTGTGGCAATTAAAACCAAACATCTCTGGTTTTCAGAATAAGAAAAACTTTGATTGAGAAAAAAAAATTCACCTAAGAAATACAGAAATCTGCGAAAAGTTTTCATCTGATGATGCAGAAAGATAAAATGGTGCATTGAAAGTAATATTGAAAAGCTGAAATTATCATTGAGAAAAAGGCACGAAGCGTCCTAAATACCTAGTTTTTAAAAAATCGGAGTCAGCTTAAAAAAAATCAATCTAAACGTTCAAAATGTATATAGATGGATACAGAAAATGTTATATCAAAATATGAATAAATTTAAATAAGATTTAGTTATGCAAATTTATTAATCTATTATATTAATGTTCTAGTTCCCCATTCCTCTTTCTAATATTCACATTTTCAATACAAAATTTTATTATTTTACAAATTTTATTCAATTTGCTCTATTGAAATTTCTAACCAACTGTTTCGTTTAATAAGATATAACAAAATAACATGTTTTTTGGGGGGTGGGGAGGCCTGCTCAAACTTTGAGAATTCGTAGCTTTTGTAACGCACTTGTAAAGTCTCTCTAAAAAGTAAGCAATTCTAAAAACTCTAATTCCTTTATTACTAAAAACATTCCTACACTTAAAACATCATTTATTTCTAAGATATGTCTAAGATATTTCTAAGTGTAAAAAAACAAAAGTAATAAAGAAAAAACTCATTTAAAGTATAAAGTATTTGAGTTTGTTGATTGTATTATTATCATAGAAATTACAATCTGTCATGCAATCAGGGTACAAGGAGAGTATTTTTTATGCGCAACAACAAATATATATTAGAAAACAACAACAAATATATATTGGAAAACAACAACAAATATATATTGGAAAACAACAACAAATATATATTGGAAAACAACAACAAATATATATTGGAAAACAACAGCAAATATATATTGGAAAACACAACAACTATATATTGGAAAACAACAACAAATATATATTGGAAAACACGACAAATATATGTTAGAAAATAACAACAAATATATATTTGAAAATAACAACAAATATATATTGGAAAATAACAACAAATATATATTGGAATATAACAACAAATATATATTGGAAAAAAAGTTTAAGTGTAAAAATCTTATTTTCAAAAGGTTGACTCGGCTATACTTGAAATATCTGGTGGAAGATTGAAAAATGAGAAAATTGTAAATATTATAAAATGAAATAAAACTCTAAAGATTGCAATGGAGGAGAAGAAATGTACATTTATTTTCTTTTCTCAGGTTTATCAAGTTTAAAAGGTTTAAAAGGTTCGAATAATTCTACTCTCTCAACTGCAGAGTGTCCCAAAAAAATACAGAGACGTGTTCATACGTCTTAAATTTTTATGTTCACAATTATTATTGTTTCTTTTTTATTATAGTAATCTAATTTAAAAACAAAACAAAAAACAAGATTTTGAGTCCCTGCCAAAAAATCGAATTTTTTAATCCCTATATCTTTGCAACCAAATGGTGTAAGCCTTTTATATTTCGTTTCTGATATTTGATCGATACTGAATTCATAATTTAAGATAAGTAAGGTCTACGAAATTGGGTTGAAAAGATAGAGGAACTATAAAATCATAGTTTGTGGCAAAGACTCAACTACTTTTAAATTTTTTTTGCCAAAACTTTGAATTTTTTAAGTTCAGTTCAATGAAGTTTATTCCGTTCAAAAGTTTTAGAAAGTTTATTGCAGCATTTCAATCGTAATCTTAGAGTTTAAGCGGTAATCATTTTTTTACTGTCAAAAATAATTCTTCCTCATGAACTGTATTAAACGAAAACATGAGAACTAAAATATACGAAATAATTAAACCAAAAATACGATAAAATATCGCCATAAATTAAATAACGTTGTGAATCTGCTAAACGCTGATTTGCGCACTCAAATTTAGAAACATTAACTAATATGCAACCAAATAATTGAAGTCTATTCTTATTGAGGCAAAGGAAATGAGTCTTTGCCTCAAACTCGAATTTTCTAATCCCTTTATCTTTTAAATCTGATAATGTAAACCTTTGATATTTCAAACTTAGATTATCTGATATTACAGAAATTATAGTTTGAAATATCTGAGGTATTCGACAATGGGTTGCAAAGATATTGGGATTACAAAATCAGAGTTTGTGACAAAGACTCAATTTCTTTAAGCAAAGAGTAATTGGCTAGATGAGAAACTCATAGTTTGACTTCAGGGACTTAAAGAAAAAGACCAAAAACAAAGGCACAAATCAACTTAAATTAAACTTAAAAGTTAAAGAAATGCAAAATTGAAGAGATTACGTGAGCTCGAATTTGAGGTACATATAGACTAGAATAGAAATTGTCAAAAATAAGATTTTCGTATTCCAATAGATAGATATGAACTGTTTGACGTTTAATTTTACCGATTTCCAAATTGTTTTTATTTCAAAGTTTAAATGCATGTCGAGATAGAAGGGGTTGAATCTAGGGCTTGCATACATAAAACATCACACGCAAGAATAAAATAGAAAACCTGCATTTTCAAAACATCGATATTCGAAACCGGAAAGGGATTTTTGTTTTTGCCGCAAACTCTTTTTCTTTACAAACAAATGTGTTAAACCTGAGATATTTCAAACTATGAATTCTGTTCGGTAAAAAAACTAAGTTTGAAATATGAAAGATTTATACTATCAGTTGCAAAGATATCGGGAGAAGAAAAATTTAGACTCAATTCCAATAATTGCAATTTGAAGTGCACTTTAATACTTAGGTCCAATGATTGTAATCTGCAGTCCACATCAATACTTAGATCCGATAGCAGGGGGCGGAAACGTCATGTATGCGTGTCTGTACCAAGGAGTGTGTGTAAGTAATAACAAACCGAAGGCGTGTACTGTAGGTATAGACACTTACATGAATCTTGGTATTTGTACAGTCTTGGAGAGTACATTTGTTTATTGTTAATTGTTTAGTTAAAAATAAGTTTCATATATATGTAATATATTATTTACATATTTAAGTCAACACTATAAGCCAAATTTTCATGCAAAGAATATTATTTGATTGAAGTTTACAATAAACTACTCGTTATTCAAGTTTAATTATAATTGACGACATTGTTCTTCAATTTCCTTGACTGTAGTCATGTTGCGTGTCTGTACCAAAAGAGTGTGCGTTTGTAATAACGAGTTCGTCTGCAAAGCAGTGCGACTGGCTTTCTCATGCCAGACCAGCGCCATTTCCCTTCCCTTTTATTTTTATTCCCTGTCCAACAGTTGAAGTATACAGTACACATTGATACTTAATTCTTGTACTATCCTGTACACATCAATACTTAGATCTTATAATGTAATTTGCAGTAACATTAATACTTATATCTGATATTGTACTATACAGTACACATCAATACCTAGATCTTTATATTGTACTATCCTGTACAGTACACATTAATACTTAGATCTGATATTGTACTATACAGTACACATCAATACCTAGATCTTTATATTGTACTATCCAGTACAGTATCACATCAATACTTAGATCTGATATTGTACTATCCTGTACAGTACACATCAATATCTAGATCTGATATTGTACTATCCTGTACAGTACACATCAATACCTAGATCTGATATTGTACTATCCTGTACAGTACACATTAATACTTAGATCTGATATTGTACTATACAGTACACATCAATACCTAGATCTTTATATTGTACTATCCTGTACAGTACACATCAATACCTAGATCTTTATATTGTACTATCCTGTACAGTACACATTAATACTTAGATCTGATATTGTACTATGCAGTACACATTGATACTTAGATCTCATATTGTACTATGCAGTACACATCAATACTTAGGTCTGATATTGTAGTATGCAGTACACATTGATAAAAAAGGAAACCCTAATTGTCATTCAATAACATAAATGTGTTTCTCATAAACAAATGTGAATGTTTTTGTTTGAAAAAAAAAACGATAAAAAAATATAAATTGATAATAATCAACCCGCAATATAAACACAAATCCAATATATGTATAGTTTTATCAATATATATTTATATTTGTGATATTCATCAGTTTATTTACGCAATCAACTAACCCTCCATAGTGTAATAAAACAATTCTATTTTAAACAATGAATACCGGTAATTTTACTTTTACCTCCTCTTCCATGCAATAAACTTCCTGCATCTGGTTTAACTCTGTTCCATTTCCTTGTCCTGATTTAACTCTTTCTGATTTAACCCCTTTAATACAACCCCTCCTCTTGATAAAACCCCCTGTTACAAACCCCCCATTTCAAAAATGTAGAAGCGTTCTTTTTCTGACTTGAACAGTGTTTAATTCTAAAAATTTCTCCATTGTTTTTAAGCACGAAATATAATTTGCCAAGGTTTAATTCTAAACAGGTTTATAACCACACAACCATCCTGATGCATTACAAACTTAGAGAAACCATCCTGATGCATTACAAACTAGAGAAACCATCCTGATGCATTACAAACTAGACAAACCATCCTGATACATTACAAAATAGATAAACCATCCTGATGCATTACAAACTAGAGAAAATTTCCTGATGCATTACAAACTAGAGAAAATTTCCTGATACATTACAAACCAGAGAAACCATCCTGATGCATTACAAACTAGAGTAACCATCATGATGCATTACAAACTAGAGAAACAGTCCTGATGCATTGCATTACAAACTAGAGAAACAGTCCTGAAGCATTACAAACTAGAGGAACTATCCTGATGCGTTACAAACTAGAGAAACCATCCTGATGCATTACAAACTAGAGAAACCATCCTAATGCATTACAAACTAGAGAAACCATCCTGATGCATTACACAATAGAGAAACAGTACTGATGCATTACAAAAATAGAGAAACCATCCTGATGCATTACAAACTAGAGAAACAGTCCTGATGCATTACAAACTAGAGAAACCATCCTGATACATTTCAAACTAGAGAAACAGTCCTGATGCATTACACAATAGAGAAACAGTACTGATGCATTACAAAACTAGAGAAACAGTAATATAATTACATCTACTAATGCATATAAATGAACACAATTAGAAACTTTGATAATAAACTAATTAAAATTAGTACATTGAACTTAACTTTATATTAAGTACACTCATCCCTTTAGTTTAGTTTAAAGTCGCCAGTGAAACTTTAGAATAGTATTTTAACTTAATTTATCAGATTATCAGAGTAAATATGAAATGGTAGCATATATGAAGCTGATCGTTTATCAGGCTTTAAGCTCACGATAAACAACGGTTAATTTGAATTTGAACCGGAACGGCCCCTTGTACCGGACATAGTGACGCGGGGTCCGACCCTATCCTATATGCCGACTTGGTTTCAACTTTGATGGCGCGGCCGCACTTTCTACAGTATCCGAACTACCCAACTAGCTTAGTTTAGTGTGTTAAAGGGAACTAGGAATTGTTATGGAACACTATAACTGAAGGATCACTGGAAAATGTGTGAACCAGGGAGTCTGATGTACAATTACCGCGTATACAATAACCTATTCTAAATATTTCTTATACAAATGGAGTACCCGTCTGCAAAGCATGCATAATCATATGGTAGGGCAAACCGCGTCAGTTGTATCTCCCTTGTATTCCATACTCCTTGGTGTGAACAATCCATTTAACACTTTATATTGACCAGAAGAGGGCATTGCCATTTTTTCTTAAATTTTTTGTTTTTGTTTAGATATCCTGGGTTCGGAGGAGAGATTGGCATATTCTCACCAATGGTCTTCTTACATTTACAACAGACAGTAGGTTCAAGGTTCTATACAAGGAGGGATCATTCAACTGGGTTCTCCAGGTACACACAGATATACTAATAGATTTGATAGATTTACAGGGATAACCAGAAAACAATAGTTAAGTGTTTTTGATGTTGTTACTAAGCAAATTCCTTTACTAGACACTTATTATATCACTAATTTAGTTAAATAGGTTTGTTTACACTGCGCAATTGCAGTGTTTCATGCTCAATAGAATTTTCAAAGTTATAACTTGATTCTACAAATCGTCTTCGTATTTCTAAGTTTTATGGTTATCACTGTATTTAATTAAATACGAGTCTATGTAATAGCAATTGAACTTAACTTTGTATAAATAATATTTCAATGGATGCATATATCAATATGACACTTTCAGATCCTATATAAGCATTTACCAGAAGTTAAACCTATAAGATCCATGCATGTACATTACAATATATGTATCAATGTTACACCGTTAAATCTATGCGTAAATATATGTCTATGTATATGTATATACATTTAACTTTTAACATATCACATGTAGTAAAAGCAAAATATTCTGCATGCAAGTTCTATGTCTGTAAAGGAATTGAGTCTTTGCAACAAACTCGAACTTTCTAATCCCTTTATCTGTTCAACCTGATGACGAAAACCTTAGACATTTCAAACTTGAATTATTTGATCTAACAGAATTTATAGTTTGAAATATATAAGGTCTACGGCATTGAATGGCAGAGATATTAGTATTAGAACATCAGAGTTTGTGGCAAAACCTCAATTCCTTTTGAAATCAATTCTAATTAGTTTATTATGATTTTTTCTATTCAGTTTTTTCTATTCAGCCTTTAACCCTATTCCGTCAGGGGGGTGCCTGGGACCCCCCCTGACGTTTTTTTTTATTTATCATATTTACACACCTTTTCTGCTGTCACATTTTTTGCTAATAACTTGAAATTGCAAAAAATATTTGGAATTTTGCAAATTTGCAAATTATTTTGCAGATTATTAAAGAAGAGCCCAAGGGCTTTTCAAAAGTGTATCAGATGTTTTAGATTTGTATCACAATAAGGAAATAGAGAAGACTATTTTGGGTAAACCAGACTTCAGCCTGAATAGGGTTAACAGGAATCCTAGGTTGAGGAATAAGGATGGATATATCTCCAGGCACAAAGAGAAGAAGGGTTCAAGAAGAAAAGTTTTGAAAGAAATGAAAACTAAAAGAAAAGCTTCAAGTTCTGTCAAGATTTATGAACTGTACTCGGAACAAAATTAGTTCTCCAACACTCCTTTTATGAGTATTGAAGATCATTTGTCCTCAATTGGCATACGGATCCAGATCCATTGGTTTCCAGTCTTATCTCAAGGTTTCCTATTTCAGTTCTCCTGGTTTTCTAATTCAATTTTCTTCAGGTTTCCGAATCGAGTTCTCTTGGTTTCCTAATTCAATTCTTCAGGTTTCCTAATCCAGTTCTCCTGGTTTCCTAATCCAGTTTTATATGGTTCCCAATCCAGTTATGCAGGTTTCCTAATCCAGTTATCCAGGTTTCCTAATCCAGTTTTCCAGGTTTCTTAATCCAGAAATCCTGGTTTCCTAATCCAGTTCTCCAGGTTTCCTACTCCAGTTATCCAGGTTTCCTAATCCAGTTCTCCTGGTTTCCTAATCAAGTTATCCAGGTTTCCTAATCCAGTTATCCTGGTTTCCTAATCCAGTTATACTGGTTTCCTTAAGCAGTTATCCTGGTTTCCTAATCCAGTTCTCCAGGTTTCCTACTCCATTTATCCAGGTTTCCTAATCCAGTTCACCTGGTTTCCTAATCCAGCTTTCCAGGTTTCCTACTCCAGTTATCAAGGTTTCCCAATCCAGTTCTCCTGGTTTCCTAATCCAGTTATCCAGGTTTCCTAATCCAGTTCTCCTGGTTTCCTAATCCAGTTATCCTGGTTTCCTTATCCAGTTATCCTGGTTTCCTTATCCAGTTATCCAGGTTTCCTAATCCAGTTTTCCAGGTTTCCTAATGCCGTTATCCTGGTTTCCTAATCCAGTTCTCCAGGTTTCATACTCCAGTTATCCAGGATTCCTAATTCAGTTCACCTGGTTTCCTAATCCAGTTTTCCAGGTTTCCTACTCCAGTTATCCCGGTTTCCTAATCCAGTTCTCCTGGTTTCCTAATCCAGTTATCCAGGTTTCCTAATCCAGTCATCCTGGTCTCCTAATCCAGTTATCCTGGTTTCCTTATCCAGTTATCCTGGTCTCCTTATCCAGTTATCCTGGTTTCCTAATCTAGTCATCCTGGTCTCCTAATCCAGTTCTCCAGGTTTCTTAATCTAGGTGTCCTTATCCAGTTCTCCAGAATTACTAACCCAGTTATCCAGGTTTCCTAACCAGTTATCCAGTTTTCCTAATCCAGTTATCCAGGTTTTCTAATCCAGTTATCCAGGTTTCCTAATCCAGTTATCCAGGTTTTCTACAGTATGCTAAACTTCTCACTATTTCAACTTTAATGGTTCTAGAATCTCTTTTAAATACAGATATATGTACTAGACATATACTTTACTAGAATACAGATATATGTACTAGACATATACTTTACTAGAATACAGATATATGTACTAGACATATACTTTACTAGAATTCTCACAGTTCCAAGTGTCAAGATTTTTTTTCAAATATCGGTTGTTGAATGTTTTCTTATATAGTCTGATTCCCATGAAGATTACTATTGACATTTTTAATCCACTTAAAGTTATTTTTTTTGTCGTTAGTTTGCTTTTTTCATTTTAGTTTAAATGCTTTATTTATCTTTAGATAGTTTTCAAAAATTTTAAATTGGTTTTATTTTATTAATAATAAAGCTTGCAATGTGTAAACAAGAAGTGTACCAGGAAGTGCATTGGATGTGTTTACATTTTGCCTGTAGATGTAAACAAAACGTTGTCCATTATTTAATTAGAAAAATTACTTCAGTTCGTTTAGAAATCTTTTTGCTCTGACATTTCATAACTTTAATTTGTGTAAACGTTTTCAACAAAGAAGTTTTTAATACAGTGGTCAGTCTATATACCGATATAATACAGTGGTCAGTCTATTTATAACTCAAAAGAAAAGTTTGTGCTTTCCGAGGTTACCAGCACCGATTTCAACCTTTTAACGAATCCGGTTTTTCCAAATTGACCTAAGGTTCTCGTGGTTTAACCTCCAGTTTTGAATCCTTCCTGGTTCTCTGGTTTAACCTCCAGTTTTAAATCCTTCCTGGTTTAAACTCCAGTTTTAAATCCTCCCTGGTTTAACCTCCAGTTTTAAATCCTCCATGGTTCAAACTCCGGTATTAAATCCTCCCTGTTTCCCTGAATGATGGTAAAGGAGCCCTGATAGAAGTATAATGATTGATTACTATTCCTAAGATTATACTCAGCAAACTCTACACAATTTATACATTCAAATATAGAAAGGTTTAAAGGGTTTGTTCTCGAAAACTGTCAGGAGCGGAGCAGGAAATTATCTTAGTGAAGCTGAAATCCCAAAAAACTACGGTCGATACCTGATTTCTGCCTGTTATGTTTTTTAATGAACATTGTTGTGAGGTCCGTTTTTAAACTATCAAAGTTTTCATAATTATAAGAGGCTACTCAGGAATCTAAAATGTTGAGTCTTTTTTAGAATCTTATGCTTGATAAGTTTGCTTTTATTACATTATGCTAAATTTTTACACAGATATTAACCAAAACTATTTTTAAAACGATTAGTAAAATCGTTTTGTTCAATATATTTCATCAGAGAAAAAATGTTGTAAAAGCTAATAAAAGCAAATTTATCAAACATGAGATTCTAAAACAGGATATGAACACATCAAAATACCTGAAATGTTTAAAACGGACCTAACACCGATGCCAATTCCAGTTATGCAACTGGAATTGGCACTGTATAACTGTAAATCTGAAATTTCCTTTTTTCAAAAACTGTGATCTTACACTTTGAACCTGTTATATTTGTGTTTTCTGCTTTAGGATTTATATTCTTTAGGTATAAAATATATAGAGTTGTAAATTGAATGCATTTTTGGCTAAAACATTTAGAAGTTGGATATATATTTTAGATTATTGACATATGTATTTTTTTACACAAACATATAATGAACATCGACATATATCTTTATATTATAAAGCTCATAGCTCATGTATACATAGATGTTAGCAATAGCTGGTCAAACGGCTGAATCAAATTTGTTAGTAGTAACCCCATGGGTTTCCTGGGGTAACAAAGGCCTTTCTTTAAAATTCGATTTTTTTCAAATGTTTTTTTTAAATTCCACGGGCAACGACGGACACTTCACTTAGTCATATTTATTTCATAAACATAACATGAATATTGCATATTACATACATTAATATGCATATAGGTTCTATTGTAGGAATGATAATGTGATAAGTTCAAGTTAAATGTATAATATATATACAAAATATGGATGATATATATAAAATTTTTATTAATTTTGTCGAACTTTAGCGAAAACAGGATTAAATTCAAATCCGTGACTCATATCATTACAAAAATAATGTAGGGTTTTAGACATTTTTGTATTAGGTGATTTTGATATTGAAACATATTAATTTAAACATAAATGTACGAATTATAATCAATATATGTACACATATTAAGTTGGGAAACCCAGCTTTTTCTAGTAATTAATCTTTCTCTATAAAAGTCAACCCACTCAACTTGGATCATTTCTGCGGGTTTACCGAGTTCCTAATAAAAAAATGAGGCAAATCGGTCCAGGTCCAACACATAAACTAACAGAGAATAATACTTTATATATATAGAAAATTTATATAATTTAAATTAAAATTAAAAACTTCAAGTTTAATAATGTTTAGATAAAGTGGGTTCAGGAGAGAGATGCTGGTCAGTATGAGTGCCAGGAAAACCACTCATTCATTTTTTTATTTAATTTCAAATTCACGATTTATTCAATTATTTCCCTTTCGAAAAGTGTATTTCATCTTTTCGTGTTGAAGTTTTGAAGTTAACGTGAACCACAATTTAAAAACTTAACGGAAGTCACGACGTAATTTTAAGAGACCATTCATTTGAGGGTTCTGATTCTCGGTTCATAAAAAAGATTCTTTAAAAATTTTGATTCCATTTTTCAAATTATCGTAAAATACAGTTTTAAAATTTAAAGTGGGTTGCAGCGTAATTTAAAATAACTTTTTATTCAAAAAGTCCGATTCACGGATTTATTATTTTTTTTTCTTAATTATCTAATTTTTTAATTATCGCAAATTACAATTCTTTAACATTTTATTTAGAGGGTTTGATTCACGAATCACGACGGCAACCCTCAAATCGTGTTGTCTCAGTAAACAATTGCAATCTGAAAACTAGAATCATTCAAATTTAAACTTTTGCTACAGACACAAGAAAGGAAAATGACAGAATTTATCCTTTTCTTCTAAAGGAAAACGACAATATCTGCCTCATTGTGAATGGAACATATAACTCGGCTGTTTGGGTCAAATAAAAAAGTCCCTTAAAAAAAAATTCGAGCTTGTCGCAATTTTCTTAGTGATGAGTAAAATTAACCTCTGTAGCTGACCTCGTACTTTTTATTGAACTTTCTAATCATAGAAATGATTAATCACCCTTTATATTCCACAGCTATGATATATTTTCACTAAATTCCAGGACTATGTCACGTGTTGAAATTATTTTAGATTTATTGCTTTAAAATGGACAAAATATTAAAATTACTAAGTGTCCTACCAATATGAACACTGGAAATATTACGTAAAGAAATGTTAAAGGGAGAGACCGGCAAGGTAACGTAATTGAACCGAGAGTGCAGTATTCACTCCAAACGAAGATGTGCACGCTCTCACGCAAAAATCAAACAGTATTTTGTCAATTACTCCTTTTAAACTTAGGCTGGAAACAATCACGTATAAGCAAGCTGTTGAAGAAAAATCAAAGGCCAAGGCGTTGCAATACTTTAAAGTCGATACTGTCTAAAAATTTGGTGACTCTCTTTCAGAGTTATCTAGATCTCAGTGCATATTAATATTATAGAGAAAAACTTTAGGATTTGATACTGACAACACGTTTTTACGGTTTATAAATTCTAAGCGAGAGCGTAAATTAGTTTGTAAAATTTAATTGGAAGGAAATGGACCGAGGAAGAAACTTTCAAAAATACCTAGCATTTTAAAGTTAAAGTTACAAGTTAGAATGAAGAGGGTAAAGTTGTCCCAAACCAGGATATAAGGACGCATTCATGAATAGATAAAAGAAAAGGATGAATGATGAATGAATGAATGAATCAGGTCTCTACTCCTACTGGAACAATATCCCGTGAGGTTCAGCTCCACGTGGTTCGAACTGAAGCATTTATCCAGGGAGGAGAAGAATATCATGTTGATCTTGGTTCAACTATATCCCTCACTTGTATCATAGGTAAACACTTTTTTCAAGCAATCGTTATCATTTTGCTGATTTTCTTACGGCAATTTAAAAAACTGTTGTCAAGAAAACGGGCCGTTAGAGATCCCTTTAAAGTTTGAGCCGAATGGATTCAGCTGTTTTGACAGAAACCACTCACCACTAAACCCCACTTTTTCTTCGGTCAGAGTCTAAACAAGTAATAAAAACATAGAAAAAAACATTTACTAAATAAGATTATGAAAATTATGAAACAAATCGGATTTGTGTGTTTTATGTTTCATGTTTATAAAAACTTGCTGTAAAACTTTGAAATACCTTTTTTTGTCATAATAAAATTATATTCAAGGTCTATTTACCGATATAATACAGTGGTCAGTCTATTTACCGATATAATACAGTGGTTAGTTTATTTACCGATATAATACAGTGGTTAGTCTATTTACCGATTTAAAACAGATGACATTACAGTGCAGCTTTGCTTCCATCCAGCTTGCATGTAAACAAAGGGAAGATCTGAGTTTTACGGGCAATGGGGCAAAAAATCTTTGCCATAAAAATAATGTGTTTTTTTTATAACTTATAAATGATTGGCTTTATATGTACTGAAAAATTTAAAAGTAACTGTTTATTTTCTTAAATAAATTGTGTGGGGTCAGAGATATAACCTGAATTTAAGCATGATCGATTTGAAGTACACATGCAGTACACCTAATTAAAGTGCGCACTGTATATTTTATCCGGCTGTGTCATATCAGGGTTAAATCTCCCAAAGAATATTTCCCTTTTGATTCAAAGCTTCCCTTTGTTTACAAACAAGCTGGAAAGTAAGCAAAGCTTCACTAAAATGTCTATATTATATTGGTATATAGACTTACCACTGTAGGTTAAAGTTATAAATATTATTGGGACGTGACTGAAATTAACTTTTCAAATCTAACGAAGCTGATTTCTTCAAGCAATTATATGACTTAAGGGACTTTTTAAGCGATCCATCATGTATAGAATATACCCTTGAAACCATAATCTGATCAATAAAGTGTAGGATAACGTCGTTTTTATACCTTAAAAAATGTTTGATTTTTATCATATTCTTCTCGTTTTCAGAAGCGCTAAATGCACATATCACCTTGAAGAGATACCCCAAATGAAAACTATTAGTTCCCAAAAACCGAAATATGAAATTCTAATTCATAATTGATCAGACAAAGTTTTTAAGGGTATCGTTGTGAATCGGTCCTTCCACTCTTTCATCGGAGGGTCACTTGAAATAGCGTTTTCAGGCCTTTTAAATTAAAGTTATCATTAATTATGATAAATTATAAACTTAAAAAATGAATTTATCTATTTTTATTTGTTATTCTACAATTATTGTTTTGTTGTAGATACATGCAAAGATGCATATTATGCATATATACAAGTACTAACATTCAATAAAATACAATATACATTAAACATAAAACATATATATATATATACTAGCTGCAAATAAAAAATATTATGAAATACCAACTATATACGAATGCTTCAAAACAAATCGATGATTAAAAATTGTAATATCTAAATGATTTGTTTTGAATTAAATTGATCTTTTTACGATTCGAGTCGAATATTGCAACTTTCTGAATTTGTATGGACGCTACGTTCTTTGGTATATATATATGCATCGTGTTTAACCATTTTCTCCTTATAGACACGACAGATGGAAGTAAGATCACCATCGAATATTTTTTGACGTAAGCCTATACCCACTTTAATTGTTCGCAAACACTCCCCTTAAACAAGTATTTATTTAAGAATGTTTGATCTGAACGGGGATGGAGATGTCGACTCCGACGAGTTCTCCCAGGTATAACTGTTAAGATTTAGAACGTATAGGCAAAACTAACTTTATTTGTAATTTTAACTAATCCTCCAATAAAAAAGCGGCATGCCTGATTAACAACGGTAATCTTGAAACCTCTATAGCTGGTCAATAATATGGAAGATAAATTCGATTTTCAGATTTAAAAAATGTTTAATTCTGATAACTACTCCATTGTTTCTGATGCAAGAAATGTAAACAAAAACATGATTATNGGGGTGAGGGGCAAGGTTGTATTAAACCTGGGGGAATGCACAGGGTATCTCGCTGAAAAGGGCTATTTAAGGAAAAAGTTTGTATCAACAAAGATTGTCCGAATTAAAACTTGTAAGGGGAACCCGGAACATGCACCACAATATATACCATTTATTGTTCAACTTTTTGTTTACAAATTTTGTTAATAGAGAGCTATCGAAGATCAAAGACGTTCTTACGGTCGTCTCTTAGCTCTCATTTTTTGGTGGGACGCTTTTAAAAGAACTGAGTTATTTCCACAAACTCAAATTTGCAAATCCCAATTATCTTTACAATAATTATTATAATACATTTTATATGTTGAACTAACTAACTAATCTAACAGAATTCATATTTTGAAACATCAAATATCTACGTCATCGGATTGCAAAGATATATTGATTTTAAAATCCGAGTTTAAAAAACTCAGTTCCTTTATGAAAACAATAGATTTTTTATATATTTTTTCTAGAAAATTCTCCAACTCCTCCTCAATACATATTCTGGTATCATAACTCCCGGATGATAAACTACGATGTAGAACGAGGTGTAAAAGTGGATATCCGAGCTGTGGAGGATACTGGGAAGCAGGGTGAGGAAGATGAGGGAGTAAGACGACCTGAAGAGTGGATTAGAACCCGTACCGTGAGTAGACTAGAGCTGCCAGCAGCTAGGAAGGAGGATGAAGGAAACTATACCTGTATGCCCAGTAATTCAGAGCCTGCTACTGTTCATGTATTTATCCAAGAAGGTAATTTTTAATAAATATCTTCTCCATGTTGATATATGTCAGTATAATTAGTGTTTTGTTTTCATTTTTCAAAGTTTGTTTATTTTTTTCTTTTCAAGTTTGAAGTTTACAGGAGAAGTTTATATTTACTTAGCTCTTTAAATCTACAGAGAGTATCTAGTAGAAGGGAGAGGGTGTCATCATCTAATAAACTATTATATATATATACTTGTCGTGTCATGTCTTCAACAGAAGGTTTATTGCGGGTATAAATTTGAAAAAAATTTACACAATTTTGAGTTGTCGAATATTTTGGAGTTCCGGCATTGAAAAATCTGTTAAATTTCACATTAACAGTTTTTAATGCAAATGAATTTGGCAATGAAAAAATGGTTGCCAGTAGAGGATCCCTTAAGAGATAAAATTGTTGTGAAAAAGACCGGTTCGTAGGGCCATTGAAGCCTTGTAATATATAACTATTTACAGGTTAAAGAACATTTTCAAGTTTTTGTAAAAAAATGATTTCTAATTGATACGACATTCGTTTTAAAATTTAATGTTACTGAAGTAGGCTTTGCGAGAATAATAAAGATATCTTATTTCATACAAATATTTCAAATCACATTAAGTATACGTATTTGTTCAAATATCTTTTAAAATGTTTCTTGTTAAATTTTTTTTTAATTTTGGTTATTCTTTAAAGGGAGTGACCGGCAATGTATAGTAGTTGAACTAAGAATGTAGTATTGTGGAGAAATATTTTAGGATTCAATTGAGACATATAAAACGTTTTAACGGTGCATAATTACTGAGTTTGAGCGCAAAGCCGACGTTCAAAATCATCCATTTGGGTGGTTATGTTTTGAGAATAGATTTAAAAAAAAATTTTAAATAACGACGACGAAAAATGTATCAAGAATTCAACAGTAAACTAACTAGATGTTTAGGAACATATTTCTCAAAAGAAAGGAATTGAGTCTTTTCCATAAACTCTGATTTTATAATCCCTATATCTTTGGATTCCAATGTCATAAATCTTTGATATTTCAAACTTATATTATTTGATCTAACAGAATTCATAGTTTGAAATATCTAAGGTCTACGACATTGGAATCCGAAGATAAAGGATTTAGAAAAGCAGAATTTGTGGCAAAGACTCAATTCCTTTGTCAATAAATTAATGAATCAATTATTTCTTTTTCATCCTTAAATTGAATTTCATATCCTTTACGAATTTGTTCCCAGATTTCTGAAAATTCTTCTAATGTCGTCTTTTCAATAAAAATTCCAGGAATTCCACAGAAAATGTTTGTAAACAATGAAAAATTACCAAAACGAATAACTGAATAAGATTTCATATTTTCGATGATGAGAGTTAATTATTTTCTCAACCTGTTCTTAAACAACTAACTAGTTTATTGTAGAATTTTTGTTACATTTTTTGTCGTCGTTATTTAATAATTTAAAAAAATTGATTTTCAAGACGTAACCACCCAAATGGATGATTTTGAACGTCGACTTTGCGCTCAAACTCAGTAATTATAAATCATTAAAACGTTTTGTAAGTCTCAAATGAATCCTAAAAAATGTCTCCACAATATTACATTCTCAGTTCAACTACCATACATTGCCGGTCACTCCCTTTAAACCGATTTTACATATACTAAAATCCTCCATAGATTTCTAAAGTGACAGAGAGGGCTAAAATAAAGCAATGAGTTTTCCATTTTTTGTTTGAAAAAGTTTCCAAACAAAGGGTTAAAGGGAACTATTGCGAATTATTAAGGAAAATCTTCGAATTGGAAATAGGAAAATTTTCTAATTTTTACAATATTTCCAACTTAATGTATACACGTTAGATATTTCAAACTATAATTATTTGGTTTAAATAATTAGAATTTGAAAATTTGAGTTTGTGGCAGTTTATTTACAAATTAACTCGGATGAAACAAAGATTAAAGCACAAAATTCATTTGTTTCTGAATAAAACGTTCCCGAATTTCGAGTCCATTTCTTCCCGAATAAAACTTTCCAGAATTTCGAGTCCATTTCTTCCCGAATAAAACGTTCCAGAATTTCAAGTCCATTTCTTCACAAATAAAGCGTTCTAGAATTTCAAGTCCATTTTTCCCCGAATAAAACGTTCCAGAATTTCAAGAAAAATTAAAAAAAAATTGTGAAAATTACATACAAGATGTTTTATAAAAGGAATGAAAACAAACTCGCAGTTGAATTCAGTTTTTTATTCAAGTACTTGGTGGGAATTTAACACTGCAGTGAACGGACTTTCAAAAAACAGAATTATAAAGCTTTAGAGGTCAAAACATTCGTATAATAAGTCCATGGATTAAGCAGTTTTCCGTATTTTGCTCAGAAAAACGGATAATATTAATATTTTTTCTTTCTTTTTTTCTTAAATTCCTTTTAAATGGCAGTGGTCGTGGCCTAGAAAAAATAACTACAAGTTTTGTAGATTAATTTTATTTCACACAAAAGTTTTGACCTCAAAGTACTTCCAGAAGACAGGAAATTATTTTTGAGTTTGTTTGAATACAATTCCTTGTTGCTGAATTGTCCTAGTTTGAAAGTTTGGTTAAGCCATAAAACTTTCATTATCAGATATTTATGCAAACTTTATGATTTATAATAAAAAACAATAAATTAACCTACTATAGGTTTCCCCCTGGTAAACTTATCTAGGTTTTACCATTTTTTTTGCTTGAACACGAAACCCAACCTAATTATCATGGTTCAGTTCTCAAGTTTTTTTATGGACATTTTTTCTCTAACAAAATATCATTTTGTTACTCAATAATAGTCATGTTAAGTGATTTTTATTACATGCTTTTCGCTTATGAAATGTATTTTTTAAAACAGGTTCTATTATATATAACAAATGAAGTGAAAAATAAATTGTCTTTTCTGAATAAACCAATTCAAGGGAAACCCCAAATGTTTAACAATTAACTAGAAAGCCAACCATTAGCCTTGATTTTGATTAAGCAAAAATCTAAATTTTGTAAAAATATTTAACATGAATAAAAAAATTCAAAATGCTGAAAATTATTAATTTATTTTATAATAGAATTACTTTCTATGATGCATTTATTTTTATGTTTTCACCCAAGGTATCTTAAAAAAGAACGTATTTAATTGGGACTGCACCCAGTGCCCACGTAATTTCTAGTAACCCCTCAGTGTATCTTTTATAACCTTTTCTCAGTAAAAAGAGATGAATTTTGTCAATTTTGTCGATTTTGTCGATTTTGTCGATTTTGTCAATTTTGTCAATTTTGTCAATTTTGTCAATTTTGTCAATTTTGTCAATTTTGTCAATTTTGTCAATTTTGTCAATTTTGTCGATTTTGTCAATTTTGTCAATCTGTCAATTTTGTCAATTCTATCAAAATGTATCTATGTTATCAATTTAAAAAAACAAGGATATCTCCATCACTTCTGCACAGATAAAGCTCAGCTGGGTACCGTGGTGAATCTAAAACTGGAGGGTCACGTAAAATATTTTTTATAATTTTCAGCTTTCTAACATGATCATTTTTTAACCAAGTCTCGTTCCAAATATTTTATCTTTATGTTGGTCTCAATGCACAATAAAAATTCATAATTCACGAGCTGAACATCTTCAAGAATAGCTTAGATAGTGGATACACCTGAATGCAACTAGCTTTATTTACAAAAGTATATATCTATATTTATATCTTTCCAGAGTCTAATATCTGCTTAACTTTGGAGTAAAACCTGCTTTGATAGATCCATTTACCAATATTCATGCACTGCTGACTTGGTAGAAATATCAAGTATATTAATATGAAAACAGGAATTGAAATGATTTGGTAGGCAGGCAGGAAGTAAGGCATGATGTTTTCTAGTTGTGCATTTAGATTGTCCATTAGGTATTTAGTCTGAGCTGGGAGCTCCTGTGTTGGATACTCATTATCAGAATCCCTTGATCCCGATATCCAGAGAGGTCACTTTTGAATTATGTCTCTTGATTTTGGATACACGCAATTTCTCTATATAGAGGCAGCAGGATAGGTAGGCATTAGGATAGGTAGGCACTAGGATATGTAGGTAGTAGGATAAGTAGGCAGTAGGATAGGCAGGCAGTATAGGTATAGTATAGGTAGGCAGTATAGGTGTAGGACAGGTAGGCAGTAAAGGTGTCGGATAGGTAGGCAGTATAGGTGTAGGATAGGTAGGCAGTAAAGGTGCCGGATAGGTAGGCAGTAGGTGTAGGATAGGTAGGCAGTATAGGTGTAGGATAGGTAGGCAGCATAGGTGTAGGACAGGTAGGCAGTAAAGGTGCCGGATAGGTAGGCAGTAGGTGTAGGATAGGTAGGCAGTATAGGTGTAGGATAGGTAGGCAGTATAGGTGTAGGATAGGTAAGCAGTATAGGTGTCTGATAGGTAGGCAGTATAGGTGTAGGAAAGGTAGGCAGCATAGGTGTAGGATAGGAAGGCAGTATAGGTGTAGGATAGGTAGGCAGAATAGGTGTAGGATAGGTAGGCAGTATAGGTGTAGGATAGGTAGGCAGTATAGGTAAAGAATAGGTAGGCAGTATAGGTGTAGGATATGTAGGCAGTATAGGTGTAGGATAGGTATGCAGTATAGGTGTAGGATAGGTAGGTAGTATAGGTGTAGGATAGGTGGGCAGTATAGGTGTAGGATAGGTATGCAGTATAGGTGTAGGAAAGGTAGGCAGCATAGGTGTAGGATAGGTAGGCAGAATAGGTGTAGGATAGGTAGGCAGTATAGGTGTAGGATAGGTGACATAAAGATAAGACTTTTATTTTAATAAGAAGGGTAGCCAGGAAATTAGGTAGGTCTTACAAGAATGCAATCTGGCATGCAAGGTTTGGCAGGAATAAATCAATATTTAGTGAGGACATGAAAAATTAATGGTTAGAAAGCGTGTTCGTATTATAGAAAAGTATGTTAATGTTTGTCGTAGAAATTGAACTTGGTTTGCAAGCTCCTAAATATTTATACTTACAGTGTACATAATATCATTTTACATGCAACCTTTTATTATTCTGATAGAGCTATAGGGACAAGTGTAATAGGTCTTCCTAGTCAAGGAATATTCTTAAGATTCCATTAATGGAATAGGTATATTCTCATGGATTCCATTAATGGAATAGGTATTTTCTCATGGATTCCATTCTTCTGGTAAAACGTTCACAAGTCTGCAGATTTCTAAAATATTCGAAAATTTCTTTGCTTTGAATAATTTCTTGAAGCAAAGAGTATTTTCTAATTTGATTTGAATAATTTTATAAAAATTCTAGGTTCAGGGGATGGAAATAAGATTTTGAAAGATTTTGGTTGTTGTTGTAAGTTCAAGTGAGCATTCAAGAGGTTTATACCCGATTCCCAATAGTACCTTTACATTTTTTTTCTGATTAATAATTTGGAAGATATCATCAGTTTTATAGTTTGGGAAGTGTTAAAATATAGTTTTGACATTTTTATCCTCAAGCAGAAGTTCGCTATTAATTTATTAGAGAAGCCACAATTATAAGTAATCACTTTTAAATAGAAGATGATGGATATCTCAAAAATACTTGATCAGACAAAGCTGCCAGAGTACTGTTGTAAATCAAACATTTTACTCTGTAGATGGAGAATCACTTAAAATTACAACTGCAGTTTCTTTCGGATGAAATATTTGAAGAAACTCCTGTAGACTTCCCTGTTGCTTAGCATTAATATTCGTGACGTGATTAGCCGCCATAGTTAGTCCTTTAAACTAGAGTTTGGATTTCCTTCCATACATACTATTTCCGGTTCTAACTTCAAACCGGAAATTGAGTGCAAAGAAGTCGATATAAGATGTCGAAACCATAAATCACTAATATTTACTTTAAGTACAGCCATCATGCTATGATGGATTGTTGTTCAAGAAAACACGAATCCTACCTAGAAATTGATATTTATACAGCTACTTAATACATAAGGTAACTGGTACCTGGAGTACCTGAAATACCTGGTACATTTCGTAACTGGAGTACCTAGTACCTAGAATAACTATTGCATGGGGTACCTGGTACCAGGTGAAAATAGTACCTTGGGTACCTGGAATACCTAGAGTCCTGGTACCTAGGTACCTAAAGTAATGGTACCTAGAATTCCTGGTATACCTAGTGCGCCTGATACCTAGTGTACCTGAAGTACCTGGTCCCTGAGCCACCTAGAGTATCTTTTACCCGGGGAAACTATGTAGTACCTTAGGTACCTTGAGTACATGGTACCTGGAGTACATGTTACCTGGAGTACATGATACCTGGAGTACATGGTACATAGAGTACATGATAATGGAGTGTATGGTACTTGGGGTAGTACCTTAGGTACCTTGAGTACATGGTACCTGGAGTACATGTTATCTGGAGTACATGATACCTGGAGTACATGGTACATAGAGTACATGATAATGGAGTGTATGGTACTTGGGGTACCTGGAACCTGGGGTACCTGGAGTAACCCGGTACCTGGGGTACTAGTTACTTGGAGTACCTGGCACCTTGGGTACCTGGAACTTGTAACCTAAAGTACCTGGTACCTGAAGTAGCTGTTTTTGTCCTGATTATTACGTAGAGACGGTAGTTAAAACTGAATAAAGAAATAGTAGTATTTTATTACACATATTTTATACCTTATACGCGTAAAATTAATATAAAATTTAATAATAACAGTATTAATTGTTTCTTTGTGTCATTTATTTTCATAAAACTCATTTACTAAATCCAATTTATTATTCAGGAAACAACATTACTCCGTTACGAGTAGAAGCACAGGAGCAACAGAACTCTGAGCAGGAGAATACGAACTTTGCTCCTACCTTGATAAATCCAACTTTACTCATGGTTCTACTCCTAGTCTTAGTATTCACTGCAAACTAAGCTAAATTAAATTTTGCGAATTCTTTATTTTGTGTTAATCAAGTAATGTCGTGAAGCGCCAAAACTAAGAGGGAACTAAACTTACCTGTACAGTGTGCAAGGTTACAGTACAATGTACGGCAGGGCTGTTCTAACTCCTGTACAAGGTTACAGTACAACGTACGGCAGGGCTGTTCTAACTCCTCAACAAGGTTACAGTACAATGTACGGCAGGGATGTTCTAATTCCTGTACAAGGTTTCAGTACAATGTACAGCTGGACTGTTCTAACTCCTGTGCAAGGTTACAGTACAATGTACGGCAGGGCTGTTCTAACTCCTGTACAAGGTTACAGTACAACGTACGGCAGGGCTGTTCTAACTCCTCAACAAGGTTACAGTACAATGTACGGCAGGGATGTTCTAATTCCTGTACAAGGTTTCAGTACAATGTACAGCTGGACTGTTCTAACTCCTGCATAAGACAAACAATCAACTTTGTGTTGAAAAGTGACAATGACATTGTAATAAGGCTAAGACTATCGTTAACTGTGAATAAAAACTTTTCTGTTACACTGTGCATTAAACACGGTACGCTCTACACTGAACATTTTTGTGAAAAAACCTTTAAAACTTATAAACATGTTGATAAGAATGTGTCTATAATCTGCAATTTTCAATTTATCAAAAGTTTAATTTGAAACATTTAAAATTGGCAAAGAAAATAGATAAATCTTACATCAAGTTTAGCAATAATTCACTTTTTACAATCTCTCTTTAAACCAAGATTTTTAAACAAAAGAATAAAATAGAGAAATTGTTTCTCTTCTTATGTTTCGTAGAATTATAAATTTCACTATGTCGCGTTTATATATTAAAAAGTAGCCCTCTTAGGAAATATAAAACCTAAACTTAATTAGTCCCATTAAGTCCCGAGATATTTTAGCACAAACTTTTGTAAAACATTGTCAAGATTAACAATTAAACAGCAGCTTTATCTTATCAATATTTACAAATATATATTCTTCAATTTTAAACAAATGAAATCAACGGATAACTGAGAAGCAGACTAACCTTAGCTTAAAAGAAATGTAGGCGTATTTTCAAAATACCTTTGTTGAATTCACACTGTCCGCTAGTGTACATTCTGCATTATTCTGGTAATTTCAACATAATATAAACACGGATTACACAAATCATTCGGCATATACTGGGAGGGTACCGCACTTTTTCGTGATTTTCTCCCTTCTTTTCAAAAGCTCCATGACGGGCATTGGAGTGAGTTTAAAATAAATCAAGGTTTAGATAATCACCCTTTTGTTAAAAACCTTCTTTTTGTTTATATTATACTGTTTACAAATAAAAAGTGGAAACATCTAGAGATATAAGCGTCTATATAAAGATAATATCTAGAGAATTCTAAAGAAAAGTGAAGTCTACTTCATGTTTTATCCTTTTGCAACAATGGCTGGGGCTGAGTGGTGTCGATAAACAATTTTTCAATCTGTGTATCCAGGAAATACAGAAAATCTAGGAAATCTGGGAAATCTAAACCGATTTCTGACCAAACACTTGAATGGCAATAATAGACTTTAGACTGGATTGTAGGAACATATAAAAAAAAAACACTCCGTTTTTATCTTTTTGTTCCGGAGATACAGAAGTGATTCTTAAATCACCACAATCAAATAGATGACACAGGAAGAGGTGGAAGGGGGAGGGGGGTGTATTCTTTCTTTAAAATGTTTTTCATAACTTGTCAACTTTTTTATATGTACATTGTTTTGCTAGTTGATTTTTAACATGTCTTAAAATTTCAATTTAAAAAAAAGCACTAATAGTGAGTTGCAAAAAAACAAGACATTGCATTTATAAACCCAATATACGATTCACAAAGGTACCTTTTCAAACGACTAACGAATAACGACTAACGACTAACGATGAGGTCAATATCGTTGGTTTTCAATCTGTATAAAGCGTTATCTCTCTCCTCCATGATAAAGCAGAGGTTTAAATAGTGCTGTTGTGAATTGGACACGAAAAAAGATGAATTTTAGTTGTTCCTTAATTTTCGTTTATTTTGTGACTCTCTGTAAACTTTTACATTTTAATAAAAGGATTATCCTTGGTTTAATATAACTTTATGAATTGAGTAGAAAGTTAAAACATGGGTTTCATAAATTATTAATAAATTTCTAAAAACTGGCTTAACGCGCTGTCATTCTACGAAATAGTTTACATTACTCTACGTCGAGAATAGATATTTTACAACTCTATTTAGGAAATTATTAAAATGTTTAAATAAATTGTGTTTTTGTCAGCTTTAAATATAATCATTTATACTTATCTAATATCACTGTCAGCTAAACATAAGGAGATGGTAAAATTTATGTCACATTACTGGTACGACGTTATGTCCTCGAGTAGCTTCTCCAGTTTTGATTTTATGCACAAGTATGAGAATGGTAAAGGAATTGGGTTATTGCAACAAACGCTGATACCTATGCAACCCAATGTCGTAGATCTTAGATTTTTCAAACTAGAAATTCTCCTAATTCAAATAATCTAAGTTTTAAATATCAAAGGTTTACATTATGTTGCTTTTCTTCTTCTTTTTTGTCTCAAAAAGTGTGCCCCACCCCCTTTCGGAATTAAAAGGGGGTGGGCAAGTGCCCCTTAACCCCCACTCCCTAGCTACGGGTCTGATTTGAATAAACTTAAAAACTTAACCCACAAGTCAAGTAAAAAATCTGTAATGAGAAAATTAAAATAGTTAAAATATTCCTAATATACATAAAAGTCAAATGTTTATTTTTTCTTTCAAACATGACATTTACAAAATTTAAAAAAATATACTTTGAAAATCTTGAAATGTGAAAGAACTAAAAACGATTGGACCTATTTACTCCCCACCGCTCCCCCATCTCCACCTCGCCCCCCCCCTTGAAAAGTTAAAAAAGACTGAACGGATGAGGCATATTTTAGGTTAAATATTGATCAGAGTTATTTCTAGAATTTTGTTGAAAATCCACCAATATAAAGAATCTGCTAAATATTTTCTTATCTACGGAGAGTGTAGGCTAGAACAACAGGCGCGTAGCTCTCTGAATGCCAACCCTTGTTTCGTAGAAGTACATTTAGAACTGAAAACAGTTGAATAGTGGAATATTTCTACAATAAGTCCTTAATTGTAAGTAAACTTGAAATAGAAGGTTGGTAAATATTTAATATTATTTTTAATGTTTGCTCAAGATATTTCGATTAAAATATTTCCGCGGTAAAAGTTAAATACGTCATATTCTTTTAAGATATTGTTCTTCTAAACTTTGTTCTTCTCTCAATTCTATGAATGAAGTAGGATGGGTGGGGTGTGGGGATGAGGGAG
>NW_019396242.1:208379-397921 GCF_000591075.1 Eurytemora carolleeae | reverse complement strand
TCCTTCTACCTGGGGTAAAGGGGGGTGGGTGGGGAGGATAAGGGAGGACATGAAATTATTTGTAAGTAGATTGTTCTAAGTAAGAAGACTGTTACGTGCTAAATGTATGGAGGATGTTTGAGATGAGAAGATGAGAAGGTATTTAGAATTAGACATTATTGGAACCGAGGGTAATAACTTCAAATTGAGTTATATAACCTACAGTGGCGAACATAGGGGGGGGGGCGGTAGTCCTCTTGCCCCCCCTGGGAGTTCTTACAGTCAATTAATAAAGGAATTGAGTCTTTGGCACAAACTCAAATATTCAAACCTTTGAAACCTGATGTTGTATTATACCTTTGATATTTCAAATTCAGAATATTTGATCTAACAGAATTCATAGTTTGAAATATCTAAGGTCTACAACATTTGGTTCCAAAGATATGGTGATTAGAAAATCAGAGTTTGTGGTAAAGACTCAATTCCTTTATTTCCATAAAGAGATATTAAGCGTAATTTCAAGTTCCCCTTTATGCAATGATGACAATAAAATTGAATGAAGGAAAGAGAAGTTTTAGCCTTCTAAAGAGAATACTTCATTACACAAGATGTACTATGACGGAGAGCAGACTTAACGATCTTGCACTTATGGCTCACTACTGAGAAAATCATTGAAATGTTTGTGCAAGCAAATCCCAGAAAATTGAAGTTTAAAAGAGTTGGTGAATATGTAGATGGAGTAAATTCTATCTAAAAACTTCAGAAGAAATTTCCTTCTTTCGTTTATTAGTGAAAATATAATTTTTTAATGATGCTGTGATTATTGATTTAGTTAGCTGTGATGGAGTTAAGTGATGAAGGAATTGAGTCTTTGGAACAAAATCAAATATTTAAACCCCAATATGTTTAGAACCCGATGTTGTAAACATTTGATATTTCAAACTCAGACCATTTTATTTAACAGAACTCATAGTTTGAAATATCTAAGGTTTACAACATTTGATTCCAAAGATATATGTGATTAGAAAAGACTCAATTCCTTTAAAAATTTATAAAGTTAAAAAGTTAAAGTTAGTTTTCGAGCAAAGGAATAATTTTTAGACTCTATAAGGGTAGTAACACCCAAAAATGAAGTCTTTTTGATGTATTTTTATGGTGTTAATTGACTTTTAGAGCAAAACAATTCCAGGAGGGGGGGCAAAAAAAATTTTTCGCGCTACGCAAGAAATCTTGCCCCCCCCCCCCTGGCTAAAATCCTGTGTACGCGCCTGATAACTTATCATTGAACACTTTACTCACGTGTAAATAAAGATAGACAGATGGAAATCTAGACTGAAAAATTTAATTTTTAGATTAAAGTTTTTAAATTTAAAATTTTATATTGTTGGTTTCATTATACAGATTATTCATTGTTTTTTAATTGTACATAAAGTGAAGATTGAAAAAAGAAAATTTGATTTGGTAAAATTTTTAATTTTCATTTTTTTGTATTAAGGTTTATGTTTTGTGGTTTACCTACCGTGGTATAGGGCTGGGCACGTTCTGACTTTTCCTGGCCGTTCGTTACGTTTAGTTAAAACCGTTAAATTTGTTTTCAGGTAGCAATTCGGTTTTATGCTGAACACGGAATTTTCATTTTGTTATTAACGGCGTTAACGGCATTTATTTTAGAAATTGTTAACGGTGCCAGCCGGGTTTTTTAAAACCACAACTTGTTTTTTTTTACAAAAACGGCTATATTTGCGAGTTTACGATTTAAAAATTAACGGTTTTTCTGTTCGTAAACAGACTTTTCCGTTAATTTTCAAAAAACTCTATTTCGTTAACGGAACTTTGCCCAGCCATACTGTTGTATACTTTTATTATCCTTTCTAGGAGCTAGAAAACCAATATTGAAGGAAAATATATGTGTTCAACCCTAAAAGGAAAAGAGTGTTGAGTCCTAAGTATAATCTTGTCCTGCACCATGATATTAATAAATATTAACTTCTCAAATATTACGCTATATAACGTTATTTAAATATTATGGCAAGAAAGTTTCGCGTCCTATATTGACCTTTACATCATCATATAACCCCCCCCCCTCGTTTTTTGTTTGAAAACAAACAAACTGATATAACGTAGTAATCTCTATTAGGATGTTAGTATGCCCGATCATAACTCATAAACCCTTTCACCGACTCGCCTCAAATATTGGGGAACTCGGGAGAACCACGGAAATAATCTTAGCTTAATTTTGAATTCCAAGCTGAGTGGGTTGACTTTAGAGAAAATCCAGACAAAGCTTGGTTTACATGCTAGTTTATAATATTTTCAATATGTACGTAAATGAAAATTTTACGATTTCTTTTATGAATTTATGAAATAAAGAAATTGTCTCAAACCAGACTGTAATTTTAAGTATTAAAGTGAGTTTCTTGTTATCGGGGATATGCCTTTTTTGAGATAAAATTTTATTTTACTTAACTTAATTATTTTTTGAATTTGAAGCTTTATTTAATCTAGTTAATTATATGCAAAGCTTGTAATGATACGGGCTCAGACACCTTGTTTGGCTTCGTAAATTATATAGTCTCGTATACTTGTATGAAATCATCTATATTTTTAATGCTTCAAGTCTAGGAAACATAAAACCTAGCTTTGTGTTTAGGTCTAGGAAACTGCTAAATCTAACCATGTATTTAGGTCTAGAAAACTACTAAATCTAACCATGTATTTAGGTCTAGGAAACTACAAAATCCAACCATGTGTTTAGGTATAGGAAACTACAAAATCCAACCAATATTTTAGGAAACTACTAATCTAACTATGTGTTTAGGTCTAGGAAACTACTAAATCTAACCATGTGTTTAGGTCTAGAAAACTACTAAATCTAACCATTTGTTTAGGTCTAGAAAACTACTAAATCTAACCATGTGTTTAGGTCTAGGAAACTACTAAATCAAACCATGTGTTTAGGTCTAGAAAACTTGTTTTTAGATCTAGAAAAGTACGAAATCTAACCATGTGTTTAGATATAGGCAACTATTATATCTATTAACTTTTATTTCAATGCAAATGAATAATATTTTTTAGTTTAATGACCTTAAACTATAGAAACTACATGCAATACTTGAATTAAAAATATTTCTAAATTCTTCGTACTTTATAGATTTTATTCAATCCTATTTTTTGCATACTTCACTCCAACCCATATTCAAATAAAATGATGTTTCATTTAATTTCCTCCTTTTATCTTCTCTCTTTTCATCCCCTCATCATTGTACAACTTTACCTCATCATCCCTCTACCATTATACAACTTTACCTCCTCATCCCTCTACCATTGTACCATTCTACCTCCTCCTCCCTCTACCTCTATACCTCTCTACCTCCTTATCCCTCTACCATTGTACAACTTTACCTCATCGTCCCTCTACCATTTTACAACTTTGCCTCCTCATTCCTCTACAATTGTACCTCTCTACCACCTCCTCCCTCTACCACATTCCCTCCTCATCCATCTACCATTTTACCTCTCTACCTCCTCATCCCTCTGCCATTGTACCACTCTACCTCCTCATCCCCTACAATTGTACCACTCTACCTCCCCATCCCTCTACAATTGTACCCCTCTACCCCTCTACCGCTGTACTACCCTCCCTCCTCATCCCTTTACGATTGTACTACTCTACCCCCTCTACCATGGTACCACTCTAACCCCTGTACCGCTGTACTACCCTCCCTCCTCATCCAGTTTTCTTCCCCCTCAATCCACTATACTCTCCCTCTTCCCTCGGCCCTGTTTTTATTTTTGTGTCCCTCTGCAGGAGTTATCTTATCTATATAGAATCTTGTATTTGATTAATTCATTCAAAGAGGGAGGAATAATGAACAGAAACAGGGATTGTGGATTTGCAATTTTTGGTACAGAATAGGGATTCTATGCGAACTAGAAAGCAGCAAAACTAAAGGATGGGTGAGGGGGGAGCAGCACAAACAAAAACGGGAAATGCTGCGCAATTTAGGGTATTCGAAATCTAAACATCCACATTTAAACTGCAAGACGCTTAAGTTTCTAACTTAAGGCAAAAAATTAACTGTCGAAATTCTGATCTATTTTTGTGTGAGATCGTTCTTATACATATAGGTTTACTGTGATATAAATACCAGCACTTTGATGCCATGCTACATTTGTTGCATAACGTGCTGGGTCAACTTTACAATGGGTAGTTTTGCTTACGATTAAATGCATATACGGTACATGTTGTACCGACTCGAATCTAGCAACTTTTAGAATGGGGTACTAGTACCACATTACAGACTGACAGTCTAATACAAACCCAGGTTTAATGTATGCTTGATATTTAGGCTTTAGTTCAGATTAGTTCAAATGTTACCTAAATATTTTACTTAAATATCAAATTTACACTATCCTCATCTTACATTAAACTTTTACTGTAAATCAACATTTTCCTTCTCAACCTATCAACCTATCAACCTATCAACCTATCAACCTATTAACCTATCAACCTATCAACCTATCAACTTATCAACATATCAACTTATCAACCTATCAACCTATCAACCTATCAATCTATTAACCTATTAACCTATCAACCTATCAACTTATCAACCTATCAACATATCAACCTATCAACCTATAGATATCAACATCCCATTTATCGACTTTACTTCAAATTACCCCTAATTAAAAAAAGTTGGTAAAGCACGATTCACAACGGGACCCCTAACTTTTCAATAAAAGTCACAATTGAAAATTATTAATTTTCAGATAGAAAAACCAGGATATCTTTAGTATGGTTAAAAAGAATGAAAGAGTTCGGTTTCTCTTATCTTTCTTTTCTTATTCAAGAAACATTGACAGTAAAGTTTATGGTTAGAATACTAAATATATGGGATGATGGATTTCAGTTTTTTAATATTCATATATTAAACACTTTTCCTTAAAAAAAATGCAAGAAGTTAAGAATTTATGGCAGTTTTGCACATCACAAATTGAATATTATTTGCAGGAAATATTTCCAGTTTAATCATAAATTTTGCAACTAATATACTTTTCACAAGTGACATTTTTTCTGGCTTTTGATACTTTTCACTTTGTTACCCTTTATATTCCATTAGTAAGTACGATGTGTAATTTTAAATTTAGTTCTGGAAGGGGGGGGGGGTGAGGTTTTTAATGTAGATGGAACTACAGTTACAATTTCACTTATTGTGCCATTGACAAAGGAAAAATGTTGTTTTTATTTTGAAAAGATATTACTAACAACACTGAATTAATATTTGATCAACTTTTTTGTTTTAAGTGTGTTTTAACAGTTTCGGTAGTCTTTATATAATATAAATGATTAATCTTATTTTATTGACAACTCCAAAACTTGAACATTTCAACACTTCAACACTTCAACACTTCAACACTTCAACACTTCAACACTTCAACACTTCAACACATCAACACTTCAACACATCAACACACTTCAACACTTCAACACTTCAACACTTCAACACTTCAACACTTCAACACTTCAACACTTCAACACTTCAACACTTCAACACATCAAAACTTCAACACTTCAACACTTCAACACTTCAATACTTCAATGCTTCAACACTTCAACACTTCAACACTTCAACACTTCAATACTTTAAAACTGGAAAACGTCGAAATTTCAAAAACATTAATGAATACAAAAACATTTAAAAATCTATTTTTTATTATTTCAGTCAAAAAATGTCTGCTATTACAAACATCAAAGGATTTAATTGTGCATTAGAATCTTTCATATCGCACTTTAATGATTGTTTGGTTTGTTGTGGTTGGGTGTCTTGGTATGTATAATCCTTTAGTTTTATAAACTTAACTAAGGTTAAAATTTCCTCTCTTTAAAGAGAAAAAAAATGGTCGCATTAATCGTTAATGTTTTGTTACAACCCGATGCTTAGAAAAAAAGTACTTTTTATAAAAACATATCAGACTTGACCTTCAGGATTTTAATTCCTGTGATCTTATTTCTTGAGATTTTATTGGAAGCCCCCATATTATTTAAGGAAAAAAAGTCACAGGAATCTAAAACTACCTACAGGACTTTATTTCCAGTAACATTTGTCCTTGGACTTCAGAACTTTTGGACTTTTTTACCAATAATTTTATTTTCAGGTTTTTTTCAAGAAATTTTTCTTCCCGTGACTTTCTTACATTGATTCAATACAAAATACCTAGTCTTTTTTTGGAGACTTAAGAACAAAGATAATCTATATATAGATACGATGGCAGGTAGAAACTCATATGTGTACCTCTAAGAACAATTGAAACAAGAGACATCTATAGCAAATTGACTACTTTCTATTTCTACCACTGCTGCCATCTGTAGGAAATATGCATTTGTGTTATATAACATACAGTACACGTACTGCATCCTGTATAACGGTTTAGTCTTGATCTGGTTTATATAGAATGTCCCAAAAATCAAGCCTAAAATGTATTTAACATGTTTGTTATATGAATGATATGTGAAGAAACTAAATTTTTGATAAACAGTCAGAAAGAAAATTGAAATTATTTTCTGAAAATTCACTCTAACCTATTAATAATTGATCACCTTGGTTTTTTCTTTTAAATTAGGAAAAGATCAAATTATCTCTATATGCTTTTCTTGACGCCCGATTTTACTTGTTTATTTACTGTCTCTTTCTCCAACTGTCTCTATGTACTACATACTACCTATGATAAACAAGTTTTCAACTTGAAAAGTTGACGTCAAGGAGTATGAAATAGATAGAAAAATACTTCAAATAGACAAATATTTCTTATTAAAATGCAGTACCGTCTGCAAAGCATGTATAATCATATGGAAGGGCGGGCCGCGTCCGTTATTTCATACTTCTTGGTTGAAGTATACATGCAATTGCATGCAATGATGCAGTTTCAATTATAATATTTAGAATAAGTACAATGAACTTAAAAATAACGTCTTGGTTTTACAATTTAGTTTTTTTCTTTACCAAAGGTGACAAATATTTAATGCCCTCTACTTATATTATGAAATGAAAAGTGTTTAACCTAAGATATCCTACTTTAATCTAAATATTAAAATTCTCAAATCTGATCAAAATATATAAAATTGACAGATGATAGATTTGCTGTATTTTCAAGAAAACTGGAAAACTTTCCCATAGTTTAAATTATGCAAGAAGTTTGGTAAAACCTTGCCTGAAATTATAGTTTTTACTTTTACAAGGAGGGTCTGGACACTTATTAGGATTAGGATTCTGAAAATGTGCATAATCTGCAGTCTTGTTCCTTGTTACATAGAGCTTGTTAATTCTAATCCTTCAAGTTAATTTATCAAGATTAGTTTTCACAGCAGGGAGTTCATTCCACTCTAGATAATTTCCCCTACACAATCACCCGTCCCCCCCCCCCCCACCACCAGAATTCAATAAACATGATACCTCAAGCTTTTTAGCTTTCGGCTTAAATCCTTCTACAAGAAAGGGCACTTATGAACATATTTTTTAGATAGATAGATAGATGAACATCAGTCCCTGAAACTCTTATTTGTAGTTCTCCTGAACTCCATCATATTGTTCTTATCCCATGAACTTAAATAATATAAATGATATCTGGATCTATTCTGTCTCCTTCTCCTACACTGTCTACCTTCATCCATCATAACCTAGACAGAAAGCAAATTGAGAAGACATTCTTTGAATATTAGAAGAAATCTAGTACTTTATCTGGAATATTAGAAGAAACCTAGTACTTTATCTGGAATATCAGGAGCAGTATAGAACTATACCTTTAATATTAGGAGCAGTATAGAACTATACCTTTAATATTAGGAGCAGTATAGAACTATACCTTGAATATTAGGAGCAGTATAGAACTATACCTTGAATATCAGGAGTAGTATAGAACTATTCCTTGAATATCAGAAGCAGTCTAGAGAACTATACCTTTAATATTAGGAGCAGTATAGAACTATACCTTTAATATTAGGAGCAGTATAGAACTATACCTTGAATATCAGGAGCAGTATAGAACTATACCTTGAATATCAGGATCAGTAAAGAACTATACCTTGAATATTAGGAGCAGTATAGAACTATACCTTGAATATTAGGAGCAGTATAGAACTATACCTTGAATATCAGGAGCAGTATACAACTATACCTTGAATATTAGGAGCAGTCTTGAAGGAATATTTATGAAAGTTTAGAGTGAAGTTTATTGGGCTTTAATGGGTTGCAATAATAAAGGATGCTTCACTGCTCTTTAATTTGTTAAAGAACGTGGGGTGTTTATTTTTGATGAACGTTTAGGGGAAGTCTAGAGGCTTTCTTTAAGCACTCGCGGAGCCAAAAACCCTTTTATACTAATCTCTTTGTCTTTACAACCTTTTTTAAACTCAGACTATTTGATAAAACAAATTTCATAGTTTAGACGGTAAATAGGTTATTGACTACATATGAGATTAGAAAATTATAATTTGTAGAGAGTGACATGATTATTTCAGAAGAATATAAAAGCTTATTTTGAACCTGGAAAAGAGTACCCCTTGAATAAGAATCTGATGCACTGTAGATCTTAGATATCTTTACTGGCAGTTAAATAGGGAGTCCTGCACTTTACTGTCTCTTTGTAATTTTATTTTCATCTCAAACCTTAGAACTTAGGAGCCACCAGCTTAACTGTTTCATTCAATTATAATATTTTAATATGAAGAGTGCTAAAACATAATGATTGGTAAAATCTTGATTTTTCCCGCATTTTCCGCATTCATATTGAGTCAAGTTGTTATTTGATTAATAATTCTGACGAAAATCATTTTTTACGCGTCTCATGACAGGTTTCAATAAACTCTATCTACTTATCTATCTGTTGTCCATTACTTCGTTTCAAATGAATATTTGCTCAAAAACCTATTTAAGAAAAAAAGAAAACAAAGACTAAAGACTCACTCACCTCACTAACTCACTTACACTTTTTAAACCCCTAGACATATATAGTTTAGAAATATAAATTATATTAAACTTAAGTTTTTAAGAAGTAATTGTCAAAATTCTCATCAATTCTGTAAGAGCTTGCAGCTTTTTGATCACCGTGAGTTGTTTCCCTACTCCAAACAACTGGACTATACTCAAATGTGCAATGTAAACAGGCCTTTTTCACTTAATAAGTAATTTAATAAATAAGCTATTTGCTTTGTAACAACATCAAATGCACTTAAGTTTTGCTTCAATGTCGTCTTCCCATTCTACAGTTTATTGTTATCATTGTAGGCTAAATATCCATATTTTGTGATGAAATTTATCTTATGAAAGATACCTCAAAAAACATTTCATTAAATGAGAGTCCAGGAACCGAATTTAATGAATCTGAGCTAGGTCGCTAAACTACCTACCGTCGTATTAAATCTCAAATCACCGATTCAAAGTTAAAGATTCATGAGGAGTTAACAATACAAAAATAATTAAACATCTATCTAGATAGCTTATGTACGCAAAATTACCCAGAGCCCAAAACTTAAGACAGGGTATCGTTGTGATTTAAATTCCGGGCTCAGAATTGTATAATCTGTCTGAACTCGCAATTCTAGGGGTCAAAGTGTTTATATGAGATTTGAATAGGTTATTTAGGATTTGAACCGGCGGTAGGTAGTTTAGCATTCTCTGTACTTCATTAAATTCGGTCCTATATTTAAAAATTACATTCTATCTCTCTCTAAAGCAGTGTTTGCGTGTCGTGTAATCAAGCATAAGCCTGACACTGCAGTACATGTTTTATATATATGACAAAGCATTTCAGAAATATTTATAAAATGTCAATAATTGTAGAAATGTTTGTCCAAAACTCGACAAAACAAAAATACAACAAAGCAGAATCCATTTTGTATTGATTATCATATGTGAAAATGCGTTTTGAACCATTCTAATATAATCCTAATCGATATCTTTTGTATGAAATAAATTTCAGGTAAAAAAGATTATAATTCAGACCAAAGAGTTGTTATATTCTAACCTATTTTTACCATTTTATTGCACTGAAGTTGTGTATACTTTATGTTTCAAACATATACATAGATTTTTAAAGGGAGTGTTCGCGAAAAATGAAAGGGGGTATAGGCTTAATGCGATTAAAAAGCGCTTTTGATCGCTACTAATCTTACTGAACTATCTGTTGCGTCTATAAGGAGAAAATTGTTAAAGACGTCTCATACGGAATAACTTAGCGGCCATACAAGTTCAGAAAATCGCAACATACTGTAATGATGTTGTGATTTTGTTGATCTTTTACGATCAGGGGTTCAAGGGATCTTTAGATCGCTGCGATCATAGTTATCTAGGGGTATCATGCCCCCCCCCCATCCCTTGTACAGACATTAGAATTATAACGGTTTTAGTTGTGTTTACGTGATAATTCGAACAAGCCAAACAAAATCTAAAGTCAAACTAAACAAAAGCATTTTGACATAACGATTAATTTGTTCAAAATTGTGAGAACAGAATTAAGGGATATAATCTAAAAATTTTCAAAATCTTTTTTATTTTCTAAACGTTAAATACAAGTTTGATGTATTGAACAAAATGTTCAGTTTTTTTACAAAAAATTAACATCAACATTTTTTTCAACCCTTGGTTTGCAAAGGGGGGAAAATTGCGAGGAAATCCCCTAAATTCGATTACAGGTGTTTAAATATTAATCAGAAGCTTTGGAAAATAATTCCAGGAGCACAGGAATAGATTAGTATCAATAGATACATAAATTATCTTTTAGTAATGAATATATGGCAGAAAATAGAGTGCAACGTAAATGTATTTTTATTTACAAAATCGTTGTTTTGGCAATGTGTACATTTTCAATAACTGTACAAAAAAGGGAAGGGTAAAAACCATTTGAAAAGTTGTTTCAAACAGCAAAGAATCCCGCTAAAGATAGAGAGGTGCTAAATAGCAAGAAATCAACAAGTCATATCTATGGAGAAAACGCAATTAAAAATAATTGATTTGATGAAAGAAGAACGGGGATGACTCCATATGTTTACTCACATTAAGGTTAAAGTGCACAGTTGTGTATCGGACATGCCTTTCTAGAAATGAAGGATGACTTGAAGTTACGTCGACAGTACCTTTATGGTACGTTAAATTGACACGATTGTTTGGAAACACTTTTTTCTAACTTAGTATTGTCACTACTATAGGATAAAAAGTGTATATATATATCAAATTATGGGTTTTAATTGGGTTTGATTTCAATTTCCCATCATTTCTGGCATTACAAAACTCTGTGAAATAAAAGGCCATATTCTTTATTTGAGAGAAATAATAAAGTTTATAATAGATCAATATAAGGCGCAAAGTGGCAACATTTTTTTGGTTGTGGGGCAAATAATAAGTATGTAGTAAAAACTATTACTCCCCCCTTTCCCCCCCCCCACGTACAACGATACTTAATATATAATCGATATTTTTGTAAAACTTATCTGTGTTACTTTGATAAGTTAGGTTTAATGATATACGAAGAGCCAAAAAATGTCAATATTTTTCCTTTTTTGGTAGTCATGGACATGGAAAATGATGATCAATTTCTAGAAGGGGATACTTAGAACCCCTAGAAGCTTGGGGGTAATTACCCTCATGTTTCTAGGGGGGGGGGGGGTTAATTACCCACAGGATTCTAGGGAGGGGCCCCAATACCCCCCCCCCTATCTGACCAAATTTAATGAATAGCGAGAAGTTGTTTGAGTAAACAGATTAAACCACTCTTCTTTATGAAATTTACTAGATTTATCCATTTATCAACATTTACTTTTAATCTATCAAATATTATCCTGCTATATTCAAATTTTATTTGGTTCAGTTAATTAAACTCTGTTTGATCAAAATATCCGTGAAATATATCTAGGCTCCTATAGTTTTATTTCAAGCACAGATTTTCATTTTGACGGAAATATTTTTACCTATAAATATTTGATGATTTGAACAAGCGGTTGAATGTTGATTAGAAAAGTTTCCAAACCAAATATTTGTTTCTAATTCCAAATATTTATTGTTTCTATTTCTCTTTCAGGCTGAGATGAACATACAGGGGGTAACTGTATATTTATTATAGGGGCATATCAAAATTTTTCAAAATATCCCGACATACCATATCTAAACAAAACCTATCAAATCAAAACTGAACATATCAAACTACTAAATCTACTAAAACAAACATATCAAATACAAAGCATATCAAAATTAATACTTGTTCAATATTAACTAATTAATTTTTTCTTTTAATAAAACATTTCAGAATTGATCTGAGTTTCAATAATGTTCTTTATGTTAATATCGTTTTGTATAAAATGTTTTTTTAATGTGTAAAAAATACAGGGGACATTAGTTCCAACACTGAGTGTTAAAAATGGGCACAAATTGAAAGACTGGGTTTTTGGGATCCTGGTCCATCCAGAGTAAAAGTCGAAAATAAAAACTATAACGAACATTTTATTTAACATGACAAGGACACCAATTCCCAATTTTAAACTATTTTTTGAAATAAAAATCATGATAGGAGTTATTTTTATATTAAAACTCTTGATAGTTTTCAAGACAATGTCAGGTTTTCCATTTTCGAAAATAGTTTTGTTAGTTTTGGAACTAATATCGCCTGAAATAGAAAATCAAACGTTGTATTTTATTTCGATTTGTTTTGTTCTAATATATGTTTTAGATTATATGTTTTGTATGTTCTCCTATATCTACGTTGATAATGGAGATGTGATCAACATATGTGTTTCGCTACTTAGCGATTTCCCTAAAGACCTAATATATATACCATGTGGTATTTCTCAGGACCGGATCGTAAGACTCCCTTCTCTCAACGCTCTTCATAACAAAAGGATGATAGTAAGGTTCCGAACGTTTATTTCTCTGAGCCTTCAATCTAAATAAGTTTAATAAACCCACAGAAAAAGCTTTTGAGTGATAAATCATACAAATACAACAAATAATTCACTCAGGCATTAAAAAACTGTGGCTAGGAACCAACAAACACATAAATAAATATTAATCATACTATAATCAACACGATAAGCATAAGTATATATAGAAATAGTTACCACAGTGATCCCAGAATTCTGGACACGGTTAAAACTTGCAAGACGAATAAACATATACTGATATAAATTATTCACTACTCCGCGAGAAATCTTGCGCCTGCGCAGTCAGTCTGTAAACAGTTCCTAAAACTAGTTCTTTCACAATACATTCCGTACAGATCTTCAGGGAGAACTCAGAAATACACAGGGGCGATAAGCAGACTTTATACACGCAGCATGGCTCGCGTAACAATATGTAACATTAACATTTTTTCTACATAATTATCAGGATTGAGGTTATTTTCCTCAGTAGAATAGACTAGCTGGAGTACCTGGTGTTGTCCATGTTTATTTTATTATTCATAGTCAAAGTTTACCCGAGCAATTAATTGGTGTTAAATCATGATTTTAGCTGAAGTTCCCGGCGTTGCCAGCGGAATTTCAAAAATATGCTTAGGTCACTTGACATGTCAGAAAATTACCAATGCGTTTATTTCTACTCCAAGGTTTTGAATTCCTTACCAAATTAGATTAAGCTACTTGTTTTTAAAATCGTAAATAAATCAAAGCACAATGATAAATACAAAACCTTGAATAGAATAAAAATATTTCATATTTTAAAAATAGGTTAATAAAAGTATCTATCTCCAATTCCTTGTACAGCCAATTAAATTCCATCGGGTCGGAAGTATGCCGGGACTAAATTGAAAGTTTAACCGGAAGTTGGTCCGGAACTAAACCAGGATATTGAATGGTATTCTAAAGGTAATGATAATGAAAGAATTATTGGTTTATCCTGGCAGCTGTCCAATCAATCCTTATCTTCTTCTTCTCTAGGTATAGTTCTGACCTTATCTAAACCTGAATACAGCTCTAGATATAGTTCTGACCTTATCTAAACCTGAATACAGCTCTAGGTATAGTCCTGACCATATCTAAACCTGAATACAGCTCTAGGTATAGTTCTTTCCTTATCTAAACCTGAATACAGTTCTAGGTATATTTCTGACCATATCTAAACCTGAATACAGCTCTAGGTATAGTACTGCCAATATCTAAACCTGAATACAGTTCTAGGTATAGTCCTGACCATATATAAACCTGAATACAGCTCTAGGTATAGTTCTGACCTTGTCTAAACCTGAATACAGCTCTAGGTATAGTTCTGACCATATCTAAACCTGAATACAGCTCTAGGTATAGTACTGCCAATATCTAAACCTGAATACAGTTCTAGGTATAGTCCTGACCCTAAACCTGAATACAGTTCTAGGTATAGTTCTGACCATATCTAAACCTGAATACAGTTCTAGGTATAGTCCTGACCATATCTAAACCTAAATACAGTTTTAGGTATAGTCCTGACCATATCTAAACCTGAATACAGCTCTAGGTATAGTCCTGACCATATCTAAACCTGAATACAGCTCTAGGTATAGTTCTGACCATATCTAAACCTGAATACAGCTCTAGGTATAGTACTGACAATATCTAAACCTGAATACAGTTCTAGGTATAGTCCTGGCCATATCTAAACCTGAATACAGTTCTAGGTATAGTTCTGACCATATCTAAACCTGAATACAGCTCTAGGTATAGTACTGCCAATATCTAAACCTGAATAAAGTTCTAGGTATAGTTCTGACCATACCTAAACCTGAATAAAGTTCTAGGTATAGTTCTGGCCATATCTAAACCTGAATAAAGTTCTAGGTATAGTTCTGACTATATCTAAACCTGAATACTGCTCTATATTGGTTGTCCATACTCCATATACTATCATCTAAACCTGAATACTGATCTAGTTAGTCCATCAAATAGTATCTAAACCTGAATACTGCTCTATGTAGTCCATACACTAGTATTTAAACCTGAATAATGCTCTAGGTAATCCATACACTAGTATCTAAACCTTAATACTGCTCTATTTAGTCCATACATTAGTATATAACCCTGAATACTGTTCTATAAAGTCCATACACTAGCATCTAGCCTGAAAACTGCTCATATATGTAGTCCATACACTAGTATCTATACCTGAATACTGCTCTATGTAGTCCATACACTAGTATCTAAACCTGAATACTGCTCTTTGTAGTCCATACACTAGTATCTAAACCTGAATACTGCTCTAGATAGTCAATACTCTGGTATCTAAACCTGAATACTGCTCTATGTAGTACATACACTAGTATCTCAACCTGAATACTGCTCTATGTAGTCCATACACTAGTATCTAAACCTGAATACTGCTCTATGTAGTCCATACACTAGTATCTAAACCTGAATACTGCTCTATGTAGTCCATACACTAGTATCTAAACCTGAATACTGCTCTATGTAGTCCATACACTAGTATCTAGACCTGAATACTGCTCTATGTAGTCATACACTAGTATATAAACCTGAATTCTGCTCTATGTAGTCAATACACAGACACTAGTATCTAAACCTAAATACTGCTCTAGGAAGTCTTTACACTGGTACTAGAGATTTATTTACTTAAAAATATTGTTTTGAGTAAAAACAACAATAACAGATTTTTATTTGGGCCTTGGCCATCATGAATATTCTTATTTACTTCTTGTATCTTTATCTTATATTGTGTTTGTTAAGACAATGTTGTACATATATTTGTATATTTGTTTATTTATGCTGAATTCTTATTTTCCTTGAAGAACGAGACACTCTCAAGTTGATAACGTTCAGTAAAGTATGATTTATAACCTAGACTGAGCCTTGTATCATATATATAACATTACATAAATATATAAACATATTTTCCACAATCAACATTTTATAAATTACAGTATATATACAACACATTACAGTTCTGTATACATATAGTATTAATTGGTACAAAACTATTCAGTATAGAATAGTTCCGTAATATTAATCCGAATACTTGTTATTACAGAAAATATTAGTCTTTATATTACAATATACTGTACAATCAATGCACAATAATACTTTACACTTCAAAGTACAAAACTTAATGGTAGCAATTCAAAGTGCAGAGCTGTACAAAATACAGAACTTTACAGTAGTATTACAAAGTACAGACCTGTACAATAACAGTACAAAATAACGAACTCTACAGTACAGTAGCAATACAAAGTACAGAACTGTAAAATAAATGGTACAACGTTAAGTTCTGTTCAGTAAAAGCACAACACTGTTACAGCAACAGTGAATAACTATGCATAGTACATTACAATTACAGAAAAATTACCAAAACAGAAGACGCATAAAGCACAAGTTAGAAAATTCAAAGTTAAAAAATTCAAAAACATTCAAAAACATTTATGGTTTGCAGATAAAATTTATTTACATTTTGTTAAAAAAGAAACTTGATATTGTGGTCAGAAATGAAAGAATGGATGAAGTACTGGAATCCATGTTTGAAATATTTACTCTGCTGCACTGTACGAGGTGTGACATTGATGTTTAATAAAAACAGAAGCATACCATAGGGAACAGTTTATACAGTTGTATACACCAATATCAAACAAATCTACCAAAATATATCCAATAGTTTATCTTGGGTAATACAGAGTTACCCACAAAGGATGAGACTTCAGAGACGAATTAACAGAATTAACACTGTTTGTTACATAACATTTATATAAATTTCCTGAAACTTTAAATTTGTATAACTTTCGGTGTGTACTGCAGTGATTTGCAGTACACTAACCGAAGTATTAGTAGAGTTTAGTGGAGAGTGGAATACCGAAATGTATTGTTAAAAGTCATGAAACCTTCATTACATCTATACTAATACATTGATCAGACCACCTTCATCCAGCTTTAAATGTTGCCTGTTGTCAACCACAACTAATCATTATGAACGTACACAAACAAACCAGTTTTTTTCCACTCTTGGGTATTTATGAAACTTCGCACCGAAAAAATCTGAAGTTTCTTACTAGTTACTAGGGATTGATTTTGAGTTCGTTTCACTTTTCACAAACAGTGCTATGGCATTTAATTTATACATTAAAAAAAATTAAGGAACACATAAATTAAAAATTGAATGTGTTATTTTAAATATCAAGAGAAAATATGCATTAATCTCTAGGACGAAAAAGTTCTCTTTTTAGATCGATGTATCTAAAACTGAGCTGTATTATAAAATATAAGAATAAAATTACATAAAAACAAGGATTATAAAATTTACCATACTTTTATTTTAATAAAAGCTATATAAAATGTTTTATAAAAACAAGGTTAAATGTTATGTAAACAAAACTTAAATGTCAAGTGCATTTACCTTTATATACCCAGACCAGTTTTATTAAGTTGTGTACTCTGGTCTTTTCTAGTTTATTCTAATGTAACAAATGCCTTACTCCAATAGCTTTTCTAAAGTCTGTACCAACCTAGGTATAGATGTCTGTATAATGTCAAGTATCTATCAATCGAGATACAACCTCTAAATTCAACTGTGTATCGTAAAGATATAACTCACTCTAGAACTCGATATTCTACAATAATACTTCAGTCTGTGTCAATCCAGATACAACGCTATATGTATTCTTTAATCTGTATATCTTTAGAGATACAACTCGAGCTGACCCTCTGCTTCTCTCCACGAGAATGAATTCTTGTCTAAACGTAATGAAGCAGTGATTCATGTTCAACTAATTTATATTTAAAGTAATGATGGGGTTTATAGTACATGTTAATGATATGGACCAAGATTCATGTTCAACTAATTTATATTAGTAATGATGGGGTTTATAGTACATGTTAATTATATGGACAAAGATTCATGTTCAACTAATTTATATTTAAAGTAATGATGGGGTTTATAGTACATGCTAATGATATGGACCGATAGGCTTTCTCAGAATTAACGAGAGCGTAGTTAGGATACAGATAACATATTACGAACATAGATTTTATACAAGATGAACAATTAATGAGCATATACGAGTTTTTATTACACTACTAGAAAAGAGGAGAGTGGGGGGTTACACAGTGAGGTATCAGGGGGGGGTCAGCAATATTGAGTTTACTCCATAGACCTTTTATTCGAGTCATAAAAGGCTCGGTTGCTTGAGTAATTTTTTTTTAGATTAGTCTCTGAGGCAAATTAATGTTGTGTTGAAGTTTTGAAATCCGACTGAAAACTGCGGTAATTTTTGTGAAATCTCTTTAAGTGGGTATTTTAAACATAAATCAGAGGCCAAACTTAGGGCTGCCGGCGCCCCCACATCTTTTAATAATGGTTGTTAGAATCTATTTATATAATTAGATTATCCTGAATCCGTTGTAATTTGATGTAAAAAAAGCTATAAAGTATTTTTTTTCCGAAATAGTCTCCGTAACGACGACATTAAAAATATATTGCGGGTTTACAGGATGAAAAGAGTATCAGAATATATTCATTTTTTCCATTCTCACCATGAAACACAAGACAAATACATTTTAAGAGGAGTATTGTGACAAAAACCAGTCATTCCCCCCTTACGCCCCTGAAATACCCCCTGTAAGGGAGGGGGGAGTTATTTGTTCATTGGAATCCACATCATCTCAGATTGGAATCCAAAACTAAACTTTAGTTCGCTGAGAAACTAGTTTTGAGACTAAACTAAACTAAACTAAAATTAAAATTAAACCTGCAAAATTTAACGCAAGTAAAAATTATTCTAATCTAATTCTAATCCTTGTTTCTACTTTATTTGACTTTAAAGTTTCAACCAGACATTTTTACGCGCGATAAGAAAACAGTTTGAAGATTTTTCATTTTTAAAATCTAAAAATGGATAAAAAATTTGTAAAAATTTACTTTAATTTTTGCACCCCGTTTCTTAGTGCGACAGGCTAGGGGAAATTTTATGAAACTGGTTAAATTTTGTGAAGATTGATGATTAATCTCAGATGGGGAATTGAGGGACACCCCCCCCCCCCTCACTTTCTCGTCTCTCATACTCTATAGGCAAAATCCAAAACTATTAAAATAGACTACACACTTGACTGTAACTTTAATCTAGTAAAGAGGACGTGAGGTCGGTCTCTATTCAAACGAGGAATTCCAGTATATATTAAAGCATAAAGATAAAAAGGTTCGAGAAAATATAGCTTCGTAAGACCGGGAAAAACTAGAGAGATGCCCCGTCCCGTTACTTCTTCATTCTCTCTTTGTTCCTGGATCTGTTGTAAGGGGGCCGGGTATCGTCTTCCACACTAGTAACTTTAATCTAGTCCAGCAATTTTTGACTTATGAATAATTACTGGTTCAGTGTTGTGACCTCATAGCTCCTCTAGTTTTGATTTTACGCCTGAGCAGGATAATATCTATTTTTGTTTGTTTGCATATCTGAGCTTGAAAACTAAAAATCATCTAGATTTGTTCACGTGCATAAAGGTGACAAGTACTGGATTCAACTGTGTATGTGACAATATGAACAAAAAAGTTTTTTGCATTTTGCAACTTTTCGACCTAAATTTTGTATTTCAAAATCTCACATTATTATATTGTATTGCTTTAAACTGCATTGGTTGCAGTATGTATTTATGACTATTAACGGTTTGCATTTATGTGAAAAAGTAATTTTATATTTTTCATTTGTCTAATTGAAACAGCGATATTAAAGGGCAATTATTTAGAGGATATTTAATTAGAATAATTGCGCTCGTTAAAAGGATTAATTAAAACTATTAGTACGAAATTCTGAATTAGTTTTAACTCGTTAAATTCTCAATTCACTGCAAATATTTACAGGAAGAAGAAATACGAGTTTAAACCTTTAATCCTTTCCGTCATTCTTTCACCATTTCAACTGCTCTCCGCCATTCTTTCACCATCTCAACTGCTCTCCGCCATTCTTTCACCATTTCAACTGCTCTCCGCCATTCTTTCACCATCTCAACTTCTCTACGCCATTTTTTCGCCACTCAACCCCTCTCCGTCATTCCTTCTCCAACTTAACCCCTTTGCGCCATTTCAACATCTCTCCGCCATTTCTTCGCCAACTTATCCCCTAACCGCTATTCCCTTGCTAACTCAACCTTTAATGAAACCTCCTCTCCGTCGCCAAATCAACTTATCTCCGCCGTTCCTTTGCCATTTCAACCTCTCTCCGGCATTCCCTCGCCAACTCATCCTCTCTCCGTCACTCCTTCGCCAAATCAACTAATTTCCACCATTTCTTCGGCAACTCAACCTCTCTCCGCCATTCCTTTGCCAAAACAACTTCTCTCCGCCATTTCTTCACCATCTCTCCTGCTCTCCGCCATTCTTTCACCATCTCAACTGCTCTTCGCCATTCTTTCACCATCTCAACTGCTCTCCGCCATTCTTTCACAATCTCAACTGCTCTCCGCCGTTCTTTCACCATCTCAACTGCTCTCTGCCATTCTTTCACCATTTCAACTGCTATCCGCCATTCTTTCACCATCTCAACTGCTCTCCCCCATTATTTTACCATCTCAACTGCTCTCCGCCATTCTTTCACCATCTCAACTGCTCTCCCCCATTCTTTCACCATCTCAACTGCTCTCCGCCATTCTTTCACCATCTCAACTTCTCTACGCCATTTTTTCGCCACTCAACCCCTCTCCGTCATTCCTTCTCCAACTTAACCCCTTTGCGCCATTTCAACATCTCTCCGCCATTTCTTCGCCAACTTATCCCCTAACCGCTATTCCCTTGCTAACTCAACCTTTAATGAAACCTCCTCTCCGTCGCCAAATCAACTTATCTCCGCCGTTCCTTTGCCATTTCAACCTCTCTCCGGCATTCCCTCGCCAACTCATCCTCTCTCCGTCACTCCTTCGCCAAATCAACTAATTTCCACCATTTCTTCGGCAACTCAACCTCTCTCCGCCATTCCTTTGCCAAAACAACTTCTCTCCGCCATTTCTTCACCAGCTCAACCCCTCTCCGCCATTTCTTCGCCAACTCAACACCTCTCCGCCATTCCTTCGCCAACTCAACCCCTCTGCGACATTCCTTCGCCGACTCAACCCCTATCACACCCTTCCTTCTCCAACTCAACCTCTCTCCGCCATTCCTTGGCTGAACAACCCTCTCCGCCATTCCTTCGCCAGCTCAACCCTTCTCCGCTATTTCTTTCCAAGGTCAACCCCTCTCTGCTATTCTTTTGGAACCTCAACCCCATCTCGGCGATTGATTCCATTTCCATTCCTCTCTGCCATGTTTTCACGAACCAACCACGCCCCCCCCCTCCCCCCTACCCAATGGTTTGAAGACAACTATTAGTAATTTTGGCTTCTCGATAAAAATAATTTTAATAGTACATATATATGGGCTCAAAACTTTCAAATCAAATTATATTCGTTTAAAAGTTTTTGTTTTGTTTATTTTATATTGATATTGTTTAGAGAATAAAATGCATTTATAGGACACATCTCAGTGGTATAAAGTTTATTCATTTTGACTTATTTTGTTTTATGCATAATATGCATTTTATTTTTATATACATCGTTTATAGAGTTTCCAGGGTATAGAGTAGAGTAGGAACCATCGAGTTTATTTGACTAGAGAGTATAGGAGGAACCATCAAGTTTATTTGACGAGAGAGTATAGGAGGAACCATCGAGTTTATTTGACTAGAGAGTATAGGAGGAACCATCAAGTTTATTTGACGAGAGAGTATAGCAGGAACCATCGAGTTTATTTGACTAGAGAGTATAGTAGTAACCATCGAGTTTATTTGACTAGAGAGTATAGTATATAAGAGCTTATATGACTAGAGAGTGATCTAGAACCATCGAGTTTACATGACTAGAGAGAGAGTCTAGAACTATCGAGTTTATATGACTAGAGAGAGTCTAGAACTATCAAGTTTATATAACAAGAAAGTAATTTTAGAATCATTGAGTTTATATGACTAGATAGAAAGTAAAAAAAGTCATCAAGTTTATAAAACTAAAAAGTAAAAAGCCATCGAGTTTCGTGATCTATCGAGATCTAGAAACCTTCAAAAGGAAAGGAATTAATTTCTTGCCTCAAACTATTTTCTAATCACATTTATCTAAGCATTTGGTCATTTTGGAAAAGTAACGAAATCGAGACAAAATATTGGCGTTCTTACATTTATAGTTTTAAATTGTTTAATATATTATTTATAATATCTAATTATATCTAGTAATTATGCTTGCTTACTAAAAGTTGCCAGCACCTCTGAGTACCATGCAAGCTGCAGTATTCTTTTTTTTAATGACTTTGTTTCATGAAACCTCTAATTAGACCAATCACACTTTCCAAACTTTCCCTTCAAGAGAAACAATGATGAATATATATTAAACTAGGCATTTAGGTCGCTTCGCGGCCGTCTTCTATTCCATCTTCTGTAAGCATCTTCTCTTTGTACAATATCAAAATAGAACAAAAAATTCGCTTATTTAATGACATTTTTTCGTGGATTTTCAAAATTTTACAAAAATTCCAAATTATTTCTTCACAACTTTTTAAAATTCTGAGCTACCATAAACCTTCCCTGGGATTATGTGAGGTCCCACACAAAATTTGGACCTAACCGATCCTAAAATAAGTTTCACCCTTTAGCACGGAGGAAAAAATGCATGTTTTCGACTAACATTTTATTTTATTTTAATTATGGTATTTGCAAGAGGAAAACATATTTGTATAAATTTTGATCCTATAATTAAGGTATTTATGACTTTACTGATATTTTTTTTCAGAAGCTCTCGGCTTTCTGTTGGATTATAATAATGGCCTCTCGGTGCGAACGAGTTTTAAATTCTGTTGCAATTTAAATTTTGGTTGATGTGTAGAAGAAAAGAGGGTAAAAACCGTAAGAATTTGCGGATTTTTAAACATTGCACAAGTTTATGTATATAAAGTAGTAATCTCTATTTGTTTGTTTGTATGTCCAGTAGAACCATGGGAATGATCTTATAGCTTGAATTTAAAAATTAAGTTGAGTGGGTTGGATTTTATAGCGAAAGTTTAGTTTTCAGGCAGAGCTGGGTTCCCAAGCTAGTCATTCATGAAACTGTTGTTGAACATTCCTCCCCCAAATACACCCCAGTGATCTACACTTCTATCTAGGTCCTGAACCCTGGATTATTTTATCTCAATGCAGTTTTGTATAAACCTAGATCTTCAAAACTTTTGTTTATGTTTGAAATATACACCTGCATCCTATTCAGAGTAGAAGTAAACTTTTAGAGATATTTAATTTTGATCCTCGCTGCTCATTCTGATCCCCCTGATCCTCCTGATCCTCCTGATCCTCTTGATCATCCTGATCCTCCTTATCCTCCTGGTCTCCCTGATCCTCCTGATCCTCCCGATCCTCATGATCCTTCTGATCCTCCTGATCCTCCTGATCCTTCTGAACTTCATGATCCTCATGATCCTCCTGATCCTCCTGATCCTCATGATCCTCATGATCCTCATGATCCTCATGATCCTTCTGATCCTCCTGATCCTCCTGATCCTTCTGAACTTCATGATCCTCATGATCCTCATGATCCTCCTGATCCTTATGATCCTCCTGATCCTCCAGATCCTCCTGATCCTCCTGATCTTCCTGATCCTCCTGATCCTCCTGATCCTCCTGATCCTCCTGATCCTCCTGATCCTTCTGATCCTCCTGATCCTCCTGATCCTCCTGATCCTCCTGATCCTCCTGATCCTCCTGATCCTCCTGATCCTCCTGATCCTCCTGATCCTCCTGATCCTCCTGATCCTCCTGATTCTCCTGATCCTCCTGATCCTCCTGATCCTCCTGATCCTCCTGATCCTCCTGATCCTCCTGATCCTCATGATCCTCATGATCCTCCTGATATCTATGATCCTCATGATCCTCCTGTGGGCTGCGACATTGATTTGCAAAGATATCAGGATTAGAAAATAACTCAATTATTTTCTTAAAAAATAAAATAAGGCTGACAAATTCTAGTTATTTGATAATTAAAGAATAAATGTGATTAATCCCCTGGGGTTCTGGGAACCTTCTAACCGCAGGAAAATATTGTTGTCAACTTTTATATTTAAACGGTAAAATAAACTGCAGCCAATATTGAGACAGGCAACTATGCAGAATAAATACAAAATCTAGATTTTAGATAAAATAAATGTTAAAGAAGTAATTGTAATTGTCTTTACATTTTTAGAGTGGATTTGTCCAATTGTCCGATGTCCTATTCACAACACTAATCTCTTGTCTGATTCAGAAAACATGAGATTATCTTCTCTTCACAACGGATTTTCAAGTGTGGTTTCTCCAAAAAATTACATTCTGATTTGTGGTGAAGAAACAAGAATTACAATTGTTAGAATTAAACACATTTTAATCTAAGATATCTTCCACATTATTGATCAGATTAAAGTTTAAAGGGCGTCGTTGTGAATAGAAGTTCATTTAGAAGTACAACAATCAAATGGTACATAACAAAATTTTCTTTTCAGTCAGAACTCAAAATCTAATCGCAAATGGAAAATGCTGTGAAGATTGAATAATATTGATAAAAATTCATATCGCAAAAAGATTGTTATTGTAAAAAGTTGAAGCAATTTAAAATGCACTGGCATTTCAAGTTTAATCTATATGGTTTTAAAAAGTTTTAAACATTCGTAAGTTTGGCAAATATTAAAAAAATATCAAAATTGTAATTACACAAAGGTCCCATAGTTGTCTAGCCGTTTGGGAAATTACGTTTTTCTAATGGAAAAGTGGCATTTATTTACATAGTAAGTTCTGCTACACAATAGGACAATGTATACCTATTTAAAATTTTATAAAATACTAGCTTGTGAATCCAGCGCTGTCCAGGTCACCAAAAGTTACTCCCGCCGTTTACCCGCACTTGGCCGATTTTTACCAGGAAACTAAATTTTCGCTATTAAAGTCGACCCACTCAACTTAAAATCTCAAAACCAAGTTAAGAACATTCCCGGGGGTCTCCCGAGTTTCCCAATCAAAATTTAAGGCAAATCAGTCCAGGGGCTCCTGAGTTATAATCGGACAAAGAAACAGACAAATAGAGATTACAACTTTATATAAATAGATATAATTGATATTAAAATAATATGGGATTCTTACAACAACCTTTCCTAGCCCCCACTCAATGTTTTTCACAAGGTTTTAGATGTCCTGGGACCAAATTTAATTATACCGCCGCCGGTGCAAATCCTCAATCAACGATTTAAATCTTCATGAATATTTACATTAAATCGGTAATTCAGGATTAGAACCGGCGGTAGGTGAGTCAGCTACCTAGCTCAAATTAAGTGAAACTTTGTCCCTGACTTTTAGGTCAGCGAGCCATCGCTTTTATCCCTGACGGCTCCAAGATGTCTAAAAAACCCTGGCGTTTATGCCAGGAAAGCAGAATGTTCTAAGTTAATTCGGTTTATTTTAAACCGCCGGTGCTGTAAAGTTTTTATGAATGTTAAATTCTAAATCTAAAACTTACTTTTGCCAAATATATATATATACATTATCACCAATAGTTATTCCCTTTATCATTTAGGTTTGGTGTATGTTATGAAAAATATTTCAATCATGACATATTATTTGGTTTCATGTTACTTTATTATGACATAGATTGTCATGAAAGAATGTGATAAAAGAGAAAAAATAAACATATTTTCAAGCAATCATTTGCAAGAAACCATGGAGAGATAAACATTTACTTAAAATCTATAAATAGAAAAGGAATTGAGTCTTTGCCACAAACTCTGATTTTCTAATCACTATATATCTTTGAAACAAAATGTTGCAGACCTTAGGCAATTCAAGTTATGAATTCTGTTTGATCAAATAATCGGAGTTGGAAATATCAAAGGTTTTCAACATCGAGTTCTTAAGATATTGAGGTTTAAATATTTGATTTTGTTCCAAAGACTCAATTCCTTTGTCCTACAATATTGACATAGGAACTCGTTAGAACCATTGGAATGTTCTTTTAGCCTGGTTTAAAATCTCTAAGTTGAGAAAGTTTTTAGAGAAAGTTTAGTTTCAGGCAAAGAGAAAAGAAACGAAGAGGTAAAAGCTTGCTTCAGATGTACACAACCGACCTCCCTATTAATTAAGATTTCACTGATCCAGAAGGGTGGGGGNGACCACCCCTGAATATGCATCTGATATACAACTTTAAAAATAAGATGAAGAAGAAAAACCACTCTGTATCTGTCAGGTTTTGACGTCTTCAAGGTAATAAGTGTTTAATTTTGATCATTTCTTCCATTTTATCTAAATCCGCAGCTCAACTCTGAGAGAAACCATAATACAAAATTATCAATTTTAGAAGAGAAAATTATGTTTATCTAATGCTTTCTTGATCAGTGTACATCTAGCTTTCAGAGAAGCAACAACTGGGTATGGCTCTGTTGTGACTTTCGATCACATTTTGACCCATTTAGTATAATTTTGTAGTCTTTTTTAAAAATACTTTTTCGTCCGCATACACGTTTTGAATGAAAAAGTATAGAATAAACAAATCCGTAAGTTTAAAGATTGTTGAATTATAAACCAAAACACGTTTGATTTCAAATAAAAGACACCAAATGCTTCTCACTCTAATTAGTCCGGAGTGCCCCCGTATACACTCCTGCAATGGAAAAGAAATAAACGGAACTACAACAAACATTGAAGGCCTGCAGTAATCTTTTAACGCTGTACTAACCTGGAGAAATGAAGGTTTTTTACCTTGCTGGATCCAGATTTTGCTACTGGTAGCTTTAAATATATTCCTTAATAACAAGCCTGGTTGTAGTAAATGTCGTACTCGTGAAACTTCGTCCAGAACTGTATCAATACAGGTACAATTCGTCAAAACTTACACAAACTCCTAGTCGATCAATGGCAAACCAATGGGCAAGATCTTATCAGCTCTATATGTCAACACAGACACAAGCTCAGCTTTCAATGTCTAAACGGACACAAACTCCTAGTCGATCAATGCCAAACCAATGGGCAAGATCTTATCAGCTCTAAATGGCAATACGGACATAAGCTCAGCTTTCAATGTCAAAACGGACACAAGCTCTTAAGGGATCAATGGCAAACCAATGGGCACAATCTTATGAGGTCTAAATGTCAACACAGACACAAGCTCAGCTTGTATGTCTTATCAAGGACCAACTTATTTCGATCACTGAAGTAGTTATAAGTTAATCAAAATTCAGGTTTACAGATGTAGCACGGCTAACCTATTTGCATTACAAGTTTTGCATAGTTAATGATAAGCACATTTAGGGATTAAAATGCTTAGATCTACAAAAGAGGAACAGAAAATAGATGTATGACCAGGTAAAAAGAAGATTCAACAGTCGAAGAAGAAAAAATCACTGCTCTTTTTTTAAATTTTGTTCAAAAAATGTTTAATTTAAAAAGATGTTTTCTCGATAAAAAAAATCTTAAAGGAAAAAGTCCCTATCGAATGAAGTAAAATATACGCATGCAATTTTTATAAATAGAGGTAAATGGCTGTAAATTGGAACTTAATGCACGGGTTTTTCTCAAATTTTTATTTTCTTTTGAATTAGGTTACATGCATAAAACAAACTTATTATAGGGAGTATTATGTCTCCAAATGTTTACTTATACGGCCCTTCATTAAACATACAGACATATCTATAATATACATAAATACATGCTACAGTTACATTTCTCCTGGGTTGGGGACAGTCTAGGTTAAATGGTTGGTTACTCCTAGTTCTACCTTTAATATATCTTTAACCTAGACTTTAATCCTGGACAAAATTTGGAGGTATTGATAATCTATACTTCACCCTGCACTGCTCTATGCTACTTAAAGAAGATTATTCTTTTACTAGGAGTAGAAGATTATTCTTTTACTTGGACTAGAAGATTATTATTTTACTAGGAGTAGAAAATTCTTCTTCTACTAGTAGTAGAAGATTAGTAATTTACTATGAGTAGAAGATTATTCTTTTACTAGGAGTAGAAGATTAGTAATTTACTAGGAGTAGAAGATTAGTAATTTATCAGGAGTAGAAAATTCTTCTTTTACTAGAAGTAGAATATTATTAATTTACTAGGAGTAGAAGATTATTCTTTTACTGTAGAAGATTATTCTTTTAAAAGGAATAAAAGATTATTAATTTACTAGGAGTAGAAGATTATTCTTTTACTAGGAGTAGAAGATTATTCTTTTACTAGGAGTAGAAGATTATTCTTTTACTAGGAGTAGAAGATTATTAATTTACTAGGAGTAGAAAATTCTTCTTTTACTAGAAGTAGAATATTATTAATTTACTAGGAGTATAAGATTATTTTTTTACTAGGAGTAGAAGATTATTCTTTTACTAGGAGTAAAAGATTTTTAATTTACTAGGAGTAGAAGATTATTCTTTTACTAGGAGTAAAAGATTTTTAATTTACTAGGAGTAGAAGATTATTCTTTTACTAGTAGTAGAAGATTATTCTTTTACTAGTAGTAGAACATTATTCTTTTACTAGGAGTAGAAGATTAGTATTTTACTAGCAGATTCTGTGGAAAAGTAAAAGTATCTGAAGATGGAGTAAATATCTGTTGAATATAGTTGAAGTATCTGTAAAACATGGTGGAAGTATCTGTAGAAGATGGTAAAAGTATTTGTAGAAGATGGTAAAAGTATCTGTAGAAGATGGTATCAGTTAAGAACACTCATACTTAAAAGTAATCTAACATTTGAGGATTTTATTTATAAAACAAATTAAAAACTTTTGCAATTCTTTTATTGCAGTTTGTTTTCGAGAGTTCATTAAAATATTAGATTAAAGTATACAGTTGTGTTGACTTGAAAAGTCACTATAATAAAATAAAGAGATCTAAAATGGATATTTCTAACATTTATTTAGAACGAAAGTGTTTTGAAATATTTGCATTTAAGGCGGAGTTAAAATTGGTTGATTTAGAAATTAACAAAGGAATTATGGATGGATATTTGATGGTACTTCATGGGAGTGTTGTAGAGCTTCATGTTGGTGGAGCAGATCATCAGGAACTGGGGCAACAGGGCTTATCCAACCTAGTAGGCAGAGATCGCGGCTTTATCATGCTGGATTTGAGCGATTATGTAGTCTCTGGAAGTGGAGTGCATGATAAACTGGGAACCCTTGGGTAAGCCTGTCTGCTGCTAATTGAGTATCTGCGTCATCATCATAAAGGAGTCAAGAGGCTCCCTGTGTCGCAGCTGTTACTAGTACAACTGTCCTAACATGACTGAATACCGGGAGGGAGCTGGGATGAGCGGAGATTCGACATGTGGGCACTACATGAGGAGGAAATGGATTTGAGTACACATACATCTAGAGAAAAGGCTGGGGCATTTGAGTCGGAAAAATCGTCTTCCTTATATTTCGAATTAATTTTAACAAGTTGGTTTACTAATAGTATTATACCGTCTTTAAACGGTTTCTCCGTCAACCAACTCATATAAAAACTTCTTGGAGATTGGAGTTTTGAGATACACATGGATCTATCAACCTCTATAATTTTCCAGACTGGATTGACTTTGAAGTGTCGCAACGCATTGTTCTTTGATCTCAGTTATACTTTTTCATTGCCCAATCTATATTAAATTAAAACTTTACAGCACTTTATTTTAGCTTTAGTTTCAAGAAGTAATTGGCAAAATTCTCATCTCTAATTGATTTTCGAATGAGAGTATGCAACCTTTAAATCAGTGTGGTTATAGATCGACAGGATTGTTTACGATCACAAGACGAAATAACGTGGCAAAGTGGTTTACATGTCCAGACTCCAAAACTAAAGAATGAAAAGTTACGACTCAAATGTTAAGTTCCAGCTTAAATGTCGCTTGTGACTTAAATTAGACCTTAACATTAAGCTATAAAGCTTAAATATTTAGCTCACCGAAATCGACGAGTTGAATATTTAATTTTAACCCCGGGAAACCCTTGCAGTCTCTTATTATTTTCTATTGATTGATACTGATTCTCTGCAAAATAATATATAGCGTTTGCGTATTTATATAAACCAATGTATTTAATGTAATAAATAAGTATGGGATTAAGTTTAATTTAATCCGAAATTTATTATTTTTCAGAACGTTTAAGCTATAACTTAAACTTCGCGAATTCTTTAGCTTTAGACTCTGGTACCCACACATTTGATAAATGTAATGATTTATATTTGTTCAACTCAAGTTTTTCATGAATTTTATAAGACGGATTAAAACTTGGATAAGCTGAGAATCTATTTATATAATTGTACAGGAACTGTAGATATAATTTCAAGTGAACCTAGAATGATAAAAAGACGTCAATATCTATAACTGGATATTTTATGATGGGACTGATCACTGTTATCTGTTATCTAACTAAAATGAATTGACAAAGATTTGAAGAAAAATATATTCTTTAAGAGTGGGGTTCATATCAAGATAGATACTGAGCAAATGGGAGCAAAGGAGCTGGGGTGGGAGAGGTAGGACAAGATGGTAGAAGGAGCTTTCTATTGCGGAGGTTGAGTCATACTGGAGATCTCATCGCTCCGTCAGTCCTTCTCATAGCCCGGTACGAGTCTAGATGTCGTACTTTTTATCTCCGGGTCTAATACCTAACTGCTAGATGAGTTTTTTTTACGTTGAAGCCTTTTAGTACCCCATAGTTTCTGTGTTCTTGATAGATAAAAAGGGGGTGGGGCTCAAACTGTAGGTTTAAACTAAATATCCTGATATAATACATTTCATATTAATTCAACCAATATTCAAACATTCATAATATAATATGTTTAGCTAAAAGAGAAATGAATCTGAATAGAGGATGAAGATAAATAACGGACAAGGATGGATTCAAGGAGAAACTTCTATAAAGAGAAAACTTGAAGATCTAATGAAACAAAAATGATCAAGACTGGAAGATATGAGGAAAGAGGAATGGAAGATTGGAGTAAAGAGCTGTCCATTCGAATCATGCATTTCTACCAATTATACCTAGAACTGACAAACTTCTCATATAATGTGAATCTGTAATCGAGTGTGCTCTCTGACCCTAAAGAATTTAGTTTTTATTTTCTTTATTTAAATGGAATGAAAGAGTTCGTTCAAAACTAAGAATAACATAGATTTATAAAAACAACTTTTTTTTTACTCTTTTTCATGTTGGGAAATACTGGTATTTGAAACCCCTGGATAATGAATCGTATGTTGGATTCAGGCCGGTACCATTTCAAACTTTCTTTAAACAAAAGTGACGAAGATAGTTTTGTTTTCTGTATAAGAATTGATCATTTCAAAATGTTGTTTCTCTGTAAAAGGATTATGTGGCTACCATAGAAAATTAATGATTTCTACATGAGCGTTTACAGGGGGGGGGGGGCGGTCCCCCCCTAGACTTTAAAGGGATGGGGGGGGGGCCTTGCCCGCTTAGAATTTTGATATTTAATTAAATCAAATTAAATTTTTCATAAAATAGAAAAAAGAAAAGGATTGAACTTGAAGGTTTTAAGAATATATTTTTCGGTTTTTTTAAATTTCAATTTGTACTTTTAGTTTTCAATGCACGGCAAAAAAATGTAAAAGTTATAATTAAAATTTCTTTATTAGTTGACAGAAATCGACACTTGTTTACAAGAGAAAAACGAGGAAACTTTTTTGTTAACAATATTCTTTTTAAAGAAAAGAACTGCCAGATAATTTAGGAATTCAATAAACATAACCCTGAGAGAAGTATTTACAATAAGAAATATTATTTTTATCATTTCTAGAATATTATAGAGGACGTGAGTCAGACTCTAATAAAACGCATAAATAACTTCCAGTATATATATATTTCTTATAACTTATTACTAGAGGGTTCAGAACTAGAGTCAATATCGATATCGCACGTGTAGACTGTAGAGATGATATCAGTACTAATGCCCCGTATCCGTTCTATCTCATTCTGTTGAATCTTGTGGAACTAGTTTAACGCGGCCAGGCATCGTCTTCCACAATATCATAAATTCCTCAAAAATAACTTTTACTTTCTGAACCTCTTTTTATCATTTGTCTGGAAAAGAACTTTTACCCTTCATTTATTAATTAATGTTTAATTCATAATTGCGATTCTTTTTTTAAAGCTACTAGCGCGGAAAATGTATACAGTGGTCGGCGTTTATATCAATACAATGAAGACGCATTTCATATTTAAGATTTGATTTCTAGTAATCGTTGCTAAATTACAAGTTTGCAAGTAAACAAAGAGAATATGTTAATTGACATCTTCTCTTTTTTCATGTTTATGTGAATCCATGCTATTTGAATAACCTGGTAGAAATCAAAATTTAAAATGAAAGTCGTCTTCATTGTATTGATATATGCGACGACGATTATATTTTAAAGGATTTGTTTAAATTATTCTAGGGTAAAGTGTGCTGAGTGGGTTACTAAGCAACTAATTTATGCATATATTCACATACAAACTTTGTTTTATGTTCTTACAGGGGAGCATTAAAAACACTAGAATAAGATGAATGTTTTCAATAATTCTTTAATTGATTTGTTCAAAAATCAAATAAATAATATAATGGGAACTTTGCAATCTGCATTTAGTATTCTATAATATAATATATCTATAATACTTTTTTAACGGGAATATTTTATAATGTGTTATTATGATTATTATTTATTAAATGATTTATCTATCTAGTATTTTTAGGGATAAATATCAACTATTAAACCGGATACTGCAAAGAAAATGTACAGGGAATATATATATATATATGCATATATATTCAGTATTGTTCAAGAGTTAGTTCTATAGCTCAGGAGTTATATATATTCTTTTTTTTCTTTTTTTCTTTTTTTTTAATATAATGTGAAGTTTAAAAAATGAAATATATATGCATATATGTAGTATACTGCAATGCTCTCAGGCGTAAACAGACCAAACAGTGGATTTTTATTTGTGATTTTTTAAAGTGTTATAGACATTTTTAAATCAGCCGCAGTTCCCTTACCTGTCATATTTGTGTTAATATCTGTTATCAATAGTAATTTTGGTAATGAAACTTAACACTTGCCAAAAATTCTAAATTTAATTTAAAGAATTTGAGCGGCGGTTTAAATTTAAGCCGCGGTTTAAATATGGTTGGTTCCAATTAAAATTGTATCAAATGTTTCAAGATTTAAGCCGGCGCTTAATTTAAACCGGGTTTTGGCGGATTTAAACCACGGCTCAAATTCTTTAAATTCCATCTCTGATGTTTTACACCTTTTATAATTCAAATTTTGCTAGATCAAAAAGTCTAAGTAATCTCAAGTGTTTCATCATTAGGTTGGGAAATCAGAGGCCAAATTTAAAGAATTTGAGCCGCGGTTTAAATTTAAGCCGCGGTTTAAATTTAAGCCGCGGCTTAATTTTGGTTGGTTTCACTTAAAATTGTATTAAATGTTTCAAGATTTAAGCCGGCGCTCAATTTAAACCGGGTTTTGGCGGATTTAAGCTGCGACTTAAATTCTTTAAATTCGGCCTCTGATCCATTATCTTCTCTGTACTAGTGTCACTTCTTGTACGTACTTTTGACACATTTTGTAATTAAAGCAAAAGTATTCTGGCGAATATATCCTGGCAAACGTATCCTGGCAAGCGTATTCTGGCAAACGTATCCTGACAAACATATCCTGGCAAACGTATCCTGGCAAACATATCCTGGCAAACGTATCCTTGAAAACATATCCTGGCAAAAGTATCCAGGCAAACGTATCCTGGCAAGCATATTCTGGCAAACGTATCCTGGCAAACGTATCCTGGCTAACATATCCTGGCTAACATATCCTGGCAAACGTATCCTGGCAAACATATCCTGGCTAACGTATCCTGGCAAACGTATCCTGGCAAACGTATCCTGGCAAACGTATCCAGGCTAACGTATCCTGGCAAACGTAACTAAGGGTTAAACTTCCGTATGTGATATCTCCTACCATCAGCAAGTGAACTCTATAATAACTGGATACACTTTTAAATTGTGGATTCCTGAATCCTGGCACCATTCAGGCATTCGTTGTTTATGGTTTACCCCTCAAACCCCATAATCGGCTAAGCGCGGTAATAACAGATTTTGAATCTTTTAAATCTTTTAAACCTCGTTGTTTAATAGAATAAATGTGTTTCTTTGTCTGAATAAAAAGTAAAGATTAAAACAAGAATTATAAAGGGAAAGCAGAAAACACCTGAGTAGGATATAAAAAGGATAATCTGATTAAATAAAGTACAGGAGCTGAATTCTAAATTCTGTTTTAAAATAAATTTGAAACTTTATACGTGTAAAATATCCTGTATAGTAGGATTTAATCCATTAATACAGACATAAGACCCTGAGCTGTTAGAAAAGTTAAACCTTTTCCTGCAGATCTCCAGTAGCAAACTTTAGTAGGAGGATGAAGGTCTAAGATAATTATAGCTAAATAGTTCCTCAGCTTACTCTAGAGTTCAGCAGTTAGCTCTAAAGTTCAGTAGTTAGCTCTATAGTTCAGTAGTATGCTCTATAGTTCAGTAATTATCTATATAGCTGATAGCTTGATAGTTCAGTAGTTATCTCTATAGTTAGTAGTTAGCTCTATTGTTCAGTAGTTAGCTCTATAGTTTAGTAGTTAGCTCTATAGTTTAGTACTTGTTCTTTAGCTCAGTAATTATCTCTATAGTACAGTAGTTTGCTCTATACTGTCAGTAGTTATTTCTATAGTTCAGTAGTCAGCTCTATACTTCAGTAGTTATTTCTATAGTTCAGTAGTTCGCTCTATAGTTCAGTAGTTAGCTCTATAGTACAGCAGTTTTCTCTTTTAGTTCAGAAGTTATGTAGCAAATATTGAGGCCCATTGTAAAATTACGTCGTACATTGTTCATGTAGTAATTATGCGAATCCTGTATTGCGATTAACCCCTTTTTGGATAGCTATGCGTCTTGTGTCCTTGTGTGGTATTTAGAGCCAGGTGGGTTGTGTCCTGGTTGATAATAGCTTGTTGGATAGCTAGCTTGTGTCCTTGTGTGGTATTTAGAGCCAGGTGGGTTGTGTCCTGGTTGATAATAGCTTGTTGGATAGCTACGCTTGTGTCCTTGTGTGGTATTTAGAGCCAGGTGGGTTGTGTCCTGGTTGATAATAGCTTGTTGGATAGCTACGCTTGTATCCTTGTGTGGTATTTAGAGCCAGATGGGTTGCGCCCTGTTTGATAATAGCGTGTTGGATAGCAACGCTTGTGTCCTTGTGTGGTATTTAGAGCCAGGTGGGTTGCGCCCTGTTTGATAATAGCTTGTTTGATAGCTATGCTTGTGTCCCTGTGTGATATTTAGAGCCAGGTGTATTGTGTCCTGTTTGATAATAGCTTGTTGGATAGCTACGCTTGTGTCCTTGTGTGATATTTAGAGCCAGGTGGGTTTTGTTCTGGTTGACTTTGATAGCAGACGGTTTGAACCTGGATAGATACTTTTCGATGTAGTAGGGTATTACTAATTCTAAATGTTCAATATTTTTATACAGTGGGACTCATTAAACTGTGGTCATGAAGACGACATTTAAGCAATCTTTGTGATTGTATGTGATGTTGTAAATAAAATAGTAGCTTGAGATTTTCTATATTCGTCGTCGTATATATCAATACGAATTTTACTTTATTTTGATATTGATTTCTAAACATTTCAACAAAGATTAGTTCGCAATTTACAGCTTCTTTTTCTTTAAAAAAGGGATCAAAACATTATCAATAAAAGTCGTCTTCATTGTATTAATATAATCACCGACCACTGTACTTAATCATGGAAAAAGTGTCTGTTTACTTGCACTTTTAATAATTCTTTAATTTAATAATGTGTTTAAAACTATTTAAAACATAACTTGAGTCTTACAGTCGTCTTTTTATTCCGTATTTTTGGGCCTTAATATGTATGCATATATGCTGATAAATATTTGAATATTATCAATGGGTAGATGTCTATATTTTTCTCCTCTATGCTATATTTTGCAATATGCATTTCTATGCAAATTCAAAACTAAAATAAAATTTAACTAGTTTAAACTAGGACAGTTTTTTATTCTTTAAAATAACATTTAGAATTGTTTTGTTTAAACTGAATAAAAAAGGGTCAAAAAAAAGAAAAAATTTTTTTTTTGTTTTAAACAAATATCAAAGTGTGACACATGTTTCTACATGTATTTTTCAAGGGATTCTCAAAAATATAGTTTTTAGATCTGTAGCTTTAGTCACAAAAAAGTAATGGGCTATTTTTTCACAGGCCGGACTTTTTTTCGCCCTGTACCCTATCCTATTTAAATTTTTTTTAAAATATTTTTTCACAAAAAATCCTTTAAATTACTAAGCATTAAAAGTGACAAAATTTCACGGTGATAGTGTCAAAAATGAGAGTGCTAGGACAAAAAAAAATCTACAGGGGGGGTGCCAAAAGCCCCCCCCCCCTGCCAGTTTAAGGTTAATTACTTTTGTATAGTTTCAATTAAAGACTAGAAAAAAAGACTTACTGATTTTTTTTTATTTCGATCTTTTTAATCTTTATATGTGGCTATAAAATAAAATTTTCTTACATTTGCGTAGGCTTCATTTATGTTTTATGCGTATAGTAATTTTGTTATTTTATATCACATTCACCTGTATGATTAAAGTTTGAAATGTTAGATTCTTTATATCAGTTTGCAAAATAAAGGGATTAGAAAATTAAACTTTTAGACAGGTTATCAGTTTCTTTTCTCAACATTTTTTAGAATTTAATATTTCATAAAAACTAGTTTCTTTCTCTAGTATTGGAATATAACCCTGGGACAATATGATTTTATTAAAATTACCAACGCGTAGCGAAATGTTTTTATTTATACTAACAAACAAAAGTTTTTTTTAAGACTTTAAATTGGCCAGCGCAAGCATTTAAAAAAATAAGAAATCGCTAAGAATGGTCGATTTTTCAATTTTTTCGATTCTTATTCATTCTAATATTGGAATATTTTGGGACACCCTGGTCTAATTTTAAAATATATTGGGACACCGTGGTCTAATATTTGAATATATTGGGACACCCTGGTCTAATATTAAAATATATTGGGACACCCTGGTCTAATATTTAAATATATTAGGACACCCTGGTCTAATATTTAAATATATTGGGACACCCTGGTCTAATATTAAAATATATTGGGACACCCTGGTATAAAATTTGAATAAATTGGGACACCTTGGTGTACAGGTGAAAAGATGATCTCGTTAAAACATCAGTTCTCTGAAAGATATCGCAGAGGAGGAGAAGTGAGCTGAGTGGTTTTGAAACCTGTTTATTAAAGAATCTGGTTTTATTTTCAAATACTGCGATGATTTTATTATACACAAACTATACTAGAACTTCAAGGTTAAAAAGTGATATTGTTACTGAAAGGGACTTTAAGCATAATTTCTAGTGACCCTCCATCTTTATGAGGTTTGTCTGATCAATTCTGCATTAGAATGCAATATTTATAATCTTAAATACTGATTATTTTTAACCTTGGTTTCTATACAAAAGTGACTTGCGCATTTCTATTTCATAGTTAAATACTTTTTTAATTTCTAATTTTAAGTTTTAAATTAAATCTTAATTTTAAACCTAGAAAAATGACAATATCTTCCACATTATTGATCAGATTAAGGTTTCAAGGGTACCGTTGTGAATCCAGCAATGCTATCTTTGTTTAAAACCACATTTAGTTGGAAAATTCATATATTCAATCTTGGGGGATGGGGAGGGGGGTGTCCGTCCGTAGACATTAGATATTGACAATTTTGATTTGTAATAAATTGAAAGTACACATTTTGAAATATCTCCGTCAATTTTGAAGTTACAAAAATAGTAGATCACATTTTGAATATCTCAAGACTACGATTTTCGATATAAGATGCTTAAACTGGAATACACCAATAATTGTGTTGTTCAAGAAAAAATGCCACATGGATCGATATTAAAGATATTAAAGTCGTCCCTTAATGCCCATGTTTATTGGGACACCCTGGATATGATTAATTGGAATTGAATATAGGTTAGACAAAGCTTAAGATTTGAAAGGTTTACAATATCAGGTTTCTATGATATATAATGAGTAAATTAAAGTTTGTGTGGAGTAACTCCTAATCTCAATTTTTCTTATAAATGATAAATAATCCAGGAAATCTATACGATAATGAGAAATGTCAACCATAGTAGAACATTCATATTTTAAACATACTTTAAAGAGCTCGATAAAATATTAAATCATGCAATTTAAATAAATGTTAATATATGTCGTGGTTTGAGGATTAGATGGTTAGATGTGGGAGATGTGGTCCTGATTGCAGGATTAGATGGTTAGATGTGGGAGATGTGGTCCTGATTGCAGGATTAGATGGTTAGATGTGGGAGATGTGGTCCTGATTGCAGGATTATTTCCTTGCTTGAAATCAAAATTTAAAAAATTGGAACAAAAAAATCGAAATTAATCCACCATGAAAAAAAAACAGTAAAATCCGCGAAATTTTACGTCATTTATTATTAAACACATAAGTTAAGAAATATTACCGTTTCAGAAACATTTAATAGCTAAATGAATTGAGTCATTGCTTCACATTCAAATTTTCTAATCACTCTACTTTTGATATTTAAAGCTTAGATACGATAATGGATTGTAAAGATCAGAAAATCAGAGTTTTTTCGTTGCAAATACTCAATTCCTGTAGTGAGAGAAAGAGCGGTTTGAACCGGCGTTGAAACTCTTTAAGTATCTTGATCTTTCATAGAAAGAATGACAATGACTGAGGTATCTCAAGTGTATGTTGGTTATCTAGTTGAAAGTAGGAAGGATTGGAGTTTAAACATTGAACAGGGGGTTCTAGTTATTCAACAAAATAGAATTGTTTTCAGAGCAAAGGTTAGTATCTATTATCTAGATATTTTTTAAGCAATCTTAAAATTTTTTTAAGTTTGAGTTTTAGAGAATGATCTTTTTAAAAAATAATTAGATTAACAATAATAAATCAAAATATTAACGACAATAATGATTATTTATAGTATTTATGCAATAATGCAAAAAGGGTTTATAGATTTGTGATTATGAAATGAACAAGAGAGCGTACTAGTAAAAGTATATTTTGTACATTTTGTAAAGGTTAATTAAAGATCGTACTGGTAAAGTAAAGAACCAGACAACTGTGGAATAGGAAGAGGCCATAGCAATAACTTAAATGGTTATATGATGTTGATGCAAAGCAAATAGTTTACTAGTTACTTATCAAATCAGTTGTAAAAGTTAAATTGGTCTGTTTACACTGCACAATTGCTCTGTCTCAATGGACTATTTAAAGTCTAATATTCTTAATCCTATTCCAGAGTTTTCTGGTACTCACTGTACACAGTACAATATAGTTTTGTAAAGATTTATAAACTAATGAGTGTACTGAAAAAGCACAATAACATGGTGTTTTTTATGGATTAAAACACTTGAAAGTGTACTTTAAAAAAGCAAGATGATTTTGTATAGGTTGTATAGGTTGTATAAGTGTACTTGAAAAGTACAACCAATCTAAGTAGGTTTCTGAACTTGAAAGTGTACTAGAAAAGTACAACAGATTTTGTAGATGTTTCTGAACTTGAAAGTGTACTTGAAAAGTACAAGAATATTGTGCATAGGTTTCTGAACTTGAAAGTGTACTAGAAAAGTACAACAGATTTTGTAAATGTTTCTGAACATGAAATTAAGTGTACTGGAAAAGTACAAGAAGATTGTGTATAGGTTTCTGAACTTGAATATGTACTGGAAAAGTACAAAAGATTGTGTATAGGTTTCTGAACTTGAATATGTACTGGAAAAGTACAATGTAGCCAGGAATGATGTAACTGTACTGAGCTCCTCCCAGTTTCTAATGCCTGGTCTAATAGATACTCACATCCATGCTTCACAGTTCCCTAATGCAGGTAGAAAATTGATTAAAGCAATATATCTATTTTAGAATTTAAAGATACTTCTTATCTTCTTATCAAACCTTTCTCATTTCTAGGTTTATCTTCTAGTAAAATATGTATCCTGCTATTATGTCTACTATATGTATAACGATCTGGTTAATCTGCTGAAGAATATCCAGTTTTAACTTTCTAAAAAAAACTAAATATACAGGTGTTTGTGCTTGAAAAAAATCTGTATAATAGCTAGGTTTATCTTCGTATAAAACCTGTTGAATATCCAGGTTTCTCTGCTTATAAAACCTTTAAAATATCAAGGTTTCTCTGCTTATAAAACCTGTAAAATATCCAGCTTTCTATGCTTATGAAACCTGTAAAATATCAAGGCTTTTCTGCGTATAAAACATGTAAAATATCTAGGACTATCTGCTTAAGTACCCTGTAAAATATCTAAGACTGTCTCCTTTTAAAACCTGTAAAATATCCAGTTTATCTGTTAATAAAACCCATAAAATATCTAAGTTTAGCTTCGTATACAACCTGTCAAATATCCAGGTTTATGTACTTATAAAACCCGTAAAATATCCAGGTTTATCTGCTTATCAAACCTGTATAATTACTAGGTTTATATTCTTTACAAATCTGTAAACTATCCAAGGATATCTACTTAAACCTGTAAACTATCCAAGGATATCTACTTAAACCTGTAAAATATCCAGGTTTAGCTCTGGAGCTCCCCCTGTTAGACTGGTTGGAGAAGTATACCTTTCCGACAGAAGCAAAGTTTTCCAGGCCTGAGTTTTCAGTTGAGGTAAATATTTAATTCATCAGGATATTCTCAGGTTCGCTGGATGCCAAAGAACTAGAAACTTTCCCCAATACGGATCTGACTGTAATGGTGGTAGGTTTGGCAAGACCTCAAACCAAGGAAATCGAAATATTTTTGGAAAGTTACAATATAATGCATACAGCATAATGCATACACATACATGTCATGTACTCGTATGTATGTATGTTATACTTTTACTGTACTGTACTGCACTGTACTATAAAATTTATGGAAGTGAAAAAAATTGGTTTTACTTTAGGTGTACAATAGATGTGTACGTGCTACCCTTGACAGCGGAACTACTACAGCTGCATACTTTGCTACAATACATAGGAAATTTTAACATAAAAAATATGTGGATAGTTTTCTTTCTAGAATATCTTTCTTAACCTTCTATCTCATGACTATGTAATAATACTGGCCAAACTGAAAGAATGGTTGAATAAAAAAAGGCAATTTCCTCTATGTTTATAATTTTTCCACCATTTAAAATAAATAATACATTTTTTTAGAACATGAGATCAAAATTATTTTTCATTATTTTTCGAGGGCTAAGAAAAGTTATGTTAATACAAATGAATAATTGTAAAGAAATGAGATGATTCGTTCTGTTCTTATGGAGTTGTTATTTTTGATGTTTGAAACACTCGAAACATTTATGTTTTTCTGTAAAAAAAGATTACATAAAAGGCAAAAATTTACTGAACAAGTAAATTTACGACAAAGATAATTTAATATTAAACTTCAATAGTTGAACGGAAAGGAAAAACTTAGATAAGCTTGAAGTAAATAAATAATGTAAAAGCAGAGTTATTAAATGTTTTAAAAGTTTTCAAAGCAAAATTTTATCAAAGTTCTTTCAGAATTTCAACATGCATTAATATCTTATACCAAGCCTTTTTGTAATATATAATTAAAGATGGGGTTTCAGACAAGGATCATACCCCCCCCCCCCCCGTCTATAATTTATATACACTTAAAAAGTGAAACAAAAAATCCTTAATGGATTGTATACAAAATATATATCTTTTCACTGCGTTTGAGCTCCTAGCTCATAACCTTGCGCCGCGGCGCTCGGCCATGTTTCATAACCTTGTCCCAAATCTTGAGCAATATATGAGTACCCTTTAGTAGTAGAATTCCATATGTACGGATATTTTCTATCAAATGAACAATCTTATTGTATAATAAAATCCATACAAACTTTTTCTTTTACTTTACTAAAGCTAATTTAATAATCTCTAATTACATAAGAAGAGGCGTAAATTGATTATCATCCAGTGTATTAGGTTCTTCCTTCTTTTCAATGCTAATTAGTTCCCCCAGACAATATACCCATATTAGCCGTAATTTATCAGTACACTGTACAATCATCAGCAGATTTACTCCGCTATATTAGCCGTAATATATCAGTACACTGTACAGTATACACTGTACAATCATCAGCAGATTTACTCCGCTATATTAGCCGTAATATATCAGTACACTGTACAGTGTACACTGTACAATCATCAGCAGATTTACTCCGCTATATTAGCCTTAATATATCAGTACACTGTACAGTGTACATTACCTACAATTATCATTTTAAAATTAAATATCATCCTGTTGCTTATAAGTCATTGTCAAATTAATCTAATCAATGTTTGACACTTGCTTTTAAAAACTGGATACAAGAAAAAGAAAATTTCCCAATTTCATGATTTTTCACATGTTTAAAATGTAAAATGTATTTAGAGAATCTAGCGAAATTTTAGCCAAGGTGTGTCTACAACTTGGACAAAGAGCATTTGTTGGAAAGGTTGGAATTTTTAAATATAAAACTTGAAACTAAAATAGATAACGAAATATTGAAATCTTACATGTTTTTCATCATAACCCCTTTTATCGAAGAGCTATTAACCCTAAACAGGCGGGGGGGGGGGGGGTTGAACCCCTCCCCCCTTTTTAGTTTTGTTTGCCCTAGCACTCTCAATTTTGACACTATCACCGTGATATTTTGTGACTCTTAATAAATAGTAATTTAAAGGATGTTTTGTGAAAAAAAATATTTTTTTTATTTATAGGGTATGGTACAGGACAGGGTGGAAAAAAAGTCCGGTGTGTGAAGAAAAATCTAAAATAGCCCATCACTTTTATGTGACTAAAGACACAGATCTAAAAACTATAATTTAGAAAAGCCCTTGAAAAGCGCATGTAGAAAAATGTGTCACACTTTGATATTTGTTTTTAAAAAAAAATTTATTTTTTCATTTCCACCCTCCCTAGCACCCAAGCTATTAAAGTTATCGGTCTATATTTCTGTCTATGAAAAATTGGACTACGAACATGCATTTCAACCCTGTACCTATTCTCTAATGCCTTTTCTAGGGTTGGGGAGGGGGCGCCAGCCTTTATAGGGTTAAGAAGAATAAGAACGTTTAATAATTCTTGTATGTAGGATATGTAACCGGATATGTTTAATTTTCTCCTAATTTTGCATCAAATAAAACTAGAGAAGCTCCGAGGTCACGAAATCTTAACAGTAATACGTGTAGACGTGATTCAAACTTTTCTATCAGCTTGAACCGCCGTACAACAGAAGTGGTTCAACTACGTCTCATGGTTCAACTACTTATCGCTATTTATTAAATCTGGTCCTTGAGCACTTGACTTAAAATAAAAAATTTTAAATCCCTATAAATTTGCAACCTCATGTCTGAGACAATTGAAATTTCAAACTGTTCTTTCTCCATACATCAAATTTTGAAAGTTTGACAGATTAAAGGTTTAGAGATAGGGATTAGAAAAGTAAAGTTTGAAGATAGATACGAATTTCTTTGGTCATTAACTTTTCTAAGTGTTATTTATCCCTTTTCGAAAAGGGTAACGTCCCCCCCCCCTCTATCTCCCAATTTGAATCTATAACATTGCCTTCTTAAAAATAGTTTGATGATTTGATTATTATTCAGGTTTGCATGGACAGAAATAGTCCGGACTACTATGTTGAGAAAACTGAAGAATCTCTCGCAGAAACTCAAGCTTTTGTTAACAAGGTTCAATTTTCAAATACTTATAAACAATGTTCAATTTTGCAATATTCATAAATAAGGTTCAATTTTCAAAAATTCATAAACAATGTTCAATTTTCAAATATTCATAAACAATGTTCAATTTCACAATATTTATGAACAAGGTTTAACCTTACATTATTTATAAATAAGGTTAAATTTTACAACATTCATAAACAAGGTNGACGCCCCCCCCCCTTTAGTTGTTTTGCACTAGCGGTCTCATTTTTGACACTATTACTGTGAAATCTTTGTACTTTTGATGAATAGAAGTTTAAAGAATTTTTATTTTTTTTATTCATAAGGTACAGTAGAGGGCGGAAAAAACTGGTCCGTGTAAAAATAAATTTAAAATAGCCCATAACTTTGTTTTGACTAAAGCTACAGATCTAAAAACTTTACTTTAGAAAAGCCCTAGACAAGTGGATGAAGAAACACTTGTCACATTTGATATTTTTAAAATAAAATTCTTACATTTTTTAATCCTTTTTTGGCATTTTTTTCAACCCTCCCAAACACCTTAATTATTTAAATTATCGGTCTATTTATTTAATGAGCTGGCTTTGAAAAATCGGGCTATGAACGTGCATTTCAACCCTTTACATAAAATCTATAGCATTATAGAGGGGGGGGGGGACGTGGGACGCTCCCCCCAGACGACGACTAAAAAGGTATTTATTTATTTTAATAGGGATTAAAAGTACAAGTGGTTCTAATCCGTATATTTTACTAAATGTTAAGGGTCTAAACTGAATTTTTAAATTAAAGTTCTCCGGAATATGGTCAAATATTTAAATAACACAGAATTAAAATTTGGTTAAAATTGGAGCCAAACCTTCAACATTCATAGAGTTGGTGTCACTATCAAACCTTTATTTTCAGCGAAAATATCTTGTAACAAATAAAAAATTTGGAATATAGTTGTTTTATTGCATCAAACTATAACTTTATAATCCATATCTTTGCAACCTCATGCATAACTCATGTATGCCGAACCCATTAACACCTGATCCAATCAGGGTTCAGTCATGGTTTGTTGTTTATTCTGAACCAATTGAAAAAGTATGGCTGTAACATCTATATTTCTATCTATCTCATTATCCAATCAGAGTTATGAATCCTTTAATCAGCGCTATTTGTAAATGGAAATATTTACTTCCACTGAAACTATAGTAGCATTGGTATTTCAAACTATGATTTCCCCTTGATCAAATGCAGGATAATTCTTTTAAAATAATCATTAAATACACGCAGTCCTGGCATTTCCAAAATATGGTATACCTTTTTGTTTTGTTTTCATAATTACCTGATATACACAGTGAGAATTATAAAACTGTGGATTCGGAAGACGACTTTAGACTCGAGTTATGGTTTCAAATAGTGCAATGCGCATAAAACACACACATTATACAGCTTGCTTTGCATAAAAATCCATTTAACTAAATTGTTTGATTTTTCAGCAATTTTAAAATATACAAATTAGATTGCTTAAATGACGTTTTTCTATTCCACGGTTTAAATAGAAATACAGGGTGTACCAATAAACATGGGAATTCAGTAACGAAATCGATATCGTCTTTTTAAATAATTCTTTGATTTGGTATAGCAATACCTACTGAGAATTGAGAAAGCTGTAATCTGTACGAGTTTCGTCTGCTATGTTCACATTTTGTTTCTTTATGTTTTCACTGCGTACGGTTGTACTTGGTAAAACAAGAAAGTTGCAGAATACAAACAGAGTGAACTTGTTGGTCTTCACTGTTCATCTTGCGGAGACATTATAGGCACATATTTACCAAGGACGGTAGAATAGTAGAAGATAGGGCATTAGGAATTTATCCGAATAGTGTGTACGCTCTGAGCTGGGAACTTTAGAATGGATAAACTTTAATCCTGACTTCTTGATCCGAATATCCACTGTGGAAACTTTTCATTTTCGTCCTAATCCACTCTTACTCTCTCTCCTTGGATATCCGTTAATTGTTTTCTCCAATGAGAATATTTCTGTTCTCTCATTGGTTGCCCGCTTTTCTCTGATTGGCTGCTACAGTTTCTCAGATGATTAAATATTAATTTGAATTTATCGTTTTTCATTCACTTTTAAGATAATCTTGCAAGATTATGTTAATCTTGAGATTATCAAAAAGAGAGGATCAAGCATTAATCCCGATATCCACCATTCTAAAGTTTTCAGCTCTGTACACTTTTATATGACGTCACTGGCTGCAGTATTGGCTTTAAATTCAAACAATCAACATTAGAACTCTAGTTATCAAATAAATTATTCATTGTAGGTTGCTAAAAATGATGGGAAAATTAACGACAAGGTCATAATCTTCTAGATTTGTTTTAATCAGTTATAGGATAGGATGCTCTCCTGCTAAAATAAAGCTAATATTGTGATTTTGTTACGCATCTTATTTATTTGAAAAATACCACATATTTTAAAACAAAATTTATTAGCTGTCATTAAGAATAGTTTTGTAAAAGTCCAAAGCAGAATTTTAGGCCAGTAACACGTGAGCGAGGCCCGAAAAAAACTTGGTTTTAAGTAGCCACATTTTTTGTTACCAATTACATTGCAATCTGGTTTAGGATAAAGTTTATCTTAAAAGATAATAAAGTTATGCTTTTCTAATGGCCAACTGCGTAAAAAACGTAAGTTTTGGTGATGGAAATGCCTAAAAAGTCTTTAAATCTTTTTAAATTACAGAAAAGACGACATTTTATGGCTTCTGATTGAACCCAATTGCGGCGTCTGGTTTTGCGTATAAATCCCAATGCCTTCTCTTTATATTACAAAGCTCTTTGATATTTACAGTATTTACCTTTTCATAAAATAAACTCTTGCAGACATAATAATATTATGGGTTTTGAAATTAGGTATTACAATGCTAATTCATAACAAAGACGATATCGAATTCGTCACTGAATTCCCATGTTTTTTGGGACACCCTGTAGAATGTTGTTCAGATGTTAATTTATTTAAAAGTCAGGGAAGGGACACCAAGATTTGAATGCAAAAGTGAGTTATGTATTCTAGTTCTATCTATATTGTATGTTAAAGGCAGGATAACTCTGCAGTGTAGAAACTAACTATTCATCTTGTATACTTCTAACTTCTAGTCCTAGCAGTCCTAGCACACACTTCATCTAATTTAAAGTTTACAGGGCTCACTGCATATCCTACTCACTCTAGTGGCTAGTTGGTACAATGCAAAAATATCAACCATATTTTTTTATTTTATGAGCGAACTCAGGGCATTGTAACTTCCTTCTGAAACTTCCGGGTAAACACTGTTCCCCCTGGAAAATTCTTTAAAAATTCAAGTTTTATAAAATGGGACAAAAACTATGGAAAAGAAAGAGGACTGTTTAACAACTCTATGTATATTTATTGGATATTGTTTTTAAAAGCAAATTGTTTAAACATGGTCGCTAGAAAACTAAACTCCATTTCTTCACCGTTCTCGATCCAGAAAGTAAAGATTTTCGTGGATTTTGCTAATAATTTGTGCATTTTTAAATATTAAATGACGACATTTTTCCAGGTAAATTTTGTCAAGTTTAATAAAGTTGCCAGAACAATTTGGTTCCAATCGGTTTAGCCGTTTTGACGTTAATGAGTACAGACAAGCAGGCAGACATACAAACAAAGTATATATCTGAGGATTGGTGTATCCGCCCCTGCTTAAATTGTCAACGTTTTAGATAATTATCATTTTGTTTCTTTTTTACTCTTCTCTTTATTCAACTAAAAGTACTGTTGGCTTAATTTTAATTGACCCTTAATTTATCATGTGGCATGTCTGATACTCAACAGTACCACTCAACGTTTTATCTGATTAAGATTTTGGTTTTTCTATGTACACGTACAAGTGACTTCCTTTAAACTGTTCCCTGCGGTTATATTTTTCTTCTTTCATTCTCCAAAGAAAATAAAGATTTTATTATTTTTTTAGTATTTTCTGCCCTGGTTTGGCGTTTTCCTTGTTATAAACTAAATAATCTGCTCTGGTTTAGCGTTTTCCTTGTTATAAACTAAATAATCGCTCTGGTTTAGAGTTTTCCTTGTTATAAACTAAATAATCTGCTCTGGTTTAGCGTTTTCCTTGTTATAAACTAAATAATCTGCTCTGGTTTAGCGTTCTTCTTGTTATAAACTAAATAAGCTGCTCTGGTTTAGAGTTTTTCTTGTTATAAAACTAAATAAGCTGCTCTGGTTTAGTGTTTTCCTTGTTATAAACTAAATAATCTGCCCTGGTTTAGCGTTTTCCATGTTATAAAACTAAATGAGCTGGTTTGGCGTTTTCCTGGTTATAAAACTAAATAAGCTGCTCTGGTTTAGCGTTTTCCTTGTTATAAAACTATATAATCTGCCCTGGTTTAGTGTTTTCCTTGTTATAAAACTATATGATCTGCCATGGTTTAGAGTTTACCTTGTTATAAATCTATATAATCTGCTCTGGTTTAGAGTTTTCCTTGTTATAAAACTATATAATCTGCCCTGGTTTCGTGCATTACATATTAAATGTCGGAAAAAATATTAATTATTTATGCAGATTTCACAGAAAAAAAAATATATTAATAAACGTAATGAAAATAATACGGAGCGAAACGAATATTAAACCGAGTTCAAGGAATGTTCATCTTAGGTCAAGGAATATTTAACCTAAGTCAAGGAATATATATTCTAGGTTAAGGAAAATACAACCGAGATCAAGGAATATTCATCTTTAGGTCAAGGAATATGTAACCTAAGGAATATACAACCGAAATCAAGGAATATATAGCCTAGGTCAAGGAATATATAACCTAGGTCAAGGAATATATAACCTAGGTCAAGGAATATATAACCTAGGTCAAGGAATATATAACCTAGGTCAAGGAATATATAACCCAGGTCAAGGGATATTGTAAATATTTTTACATTGGCAATATTATTTTTGTTTTCAGAGTTTCCGTAAGAATGTTAAATGAAAAATATTTCCTGTGTCTGGTTGATTTCTATTTACTGTTAAATGGTTTTCTTTGAAATGTAGATTGTTATAGATTGTAGATTATGCATTTTATTGGGAGATTTTTTTTTAAAGTTTAACGTAAAATTTTCCCATATTCAACAATTATTCCTGTTGGAAGATAGTTGATATGCTCTTCAGTATTATGTTTGTAACTCAATTAAGTAGATACACAACTGTTATTGAAATGTGAAATAAAACCTTACTTTGAGATTTAATCTGTTGGGGGGTTTTCCGTCGTATTGTCAATTGATAATGATTTCTTCTATAGATAAACTTAAAAACCCCAATTTTACTTTTTCATATTTACTATTTTATATTTATAGATATCTGAGTTGGGAGGTTCTCTGGTAAATCCTATTATTACGCCTAGGTTTGTTCCATCCTGTTCCAGACTTCTAATGTCAGGTAGAGTACTCAAAATACAGGGTGTCCCAATAAAAATGGGAATTCTAAATTAAATCGTCTGCAGGAAATATTACCTGAGCTAAAATTAGAAATTAGAATTGTGGATATCAAGATAAATCCTTGATCTCATCTTTTCTTTAATCTTAAGATTATTTTAATCTTTAGTTTGTATCCGGGAAAGTATCTAAAATCAAGTGTCGATTGTGGAAAGCGAACAGAAGCCGGGAAATTTGAAATTTTTCGCGCCGTTTATTGAGAGAACTCTGATTGGGCGGAATCTAGTAAAATTCCCACAAAGAGAGATAAGGAGCGGATTAAGCAGAAATGAAAAGTGTTAACAGCATGGATATTAAGATTAAGCGATCAGTATTAAGGATATCTAATTTAAAAGTTTCAGCTCAGAATACAGTTATTTAAGAAAAATTTAGAGAACTCCTAGTCCTGTGTTTCCCAAATATATTGCATCTTTTCTAGAATCTCAAGTTCTCAAATCCTTATACCTTTTCAACCTAATGGTGTGAACCTTAGATATTTTAAAAATGTTATCTTAGAATATCTTAGGTCTACGACTTTGGGTTAGAAAAGCGGGGTAGGTGACTAAAAACCAAATATTTCCGTCTAATTTGAAGATACAACTACAAGAAAAGTAGAACATATTTTGGAAAGCCAAACCAACCTTAACCACATTTTTAGGATGTTCATTAGACGGAGCATGATCATTTGCTATCAACTCACTTGCTATCTACTCACTTGCAATCAGCCTCATTTGCTATCAGCCTGACTTGCTATCCCCTCATTTGCTATCAATTCACTTGCTATCTGTTTCACTCGCTCTTGGCCTCACTTGCACTCAGGCCTCACTTGCTCTCGCCACACTTGCTATCCAGCCTCACTTGCTCTCGCCACACTTGCTATCCAGCCTCACTTTTTATCAGGTCAATTTGCTATCAGGCCTCACTTGCTATCAAAACGTTTGCTCTCCAGCCTCAACTGCTATCAATGCGCATCTGCTATCCAAAACTATCAAAATACGTTGCTATCAAAATTAGTTGTTTCCTAAACAAGTTGCTGTCAAAACCAGTTCTTAGTTGCTATCATAAACTTGTTTCTTGATCAATAAGTTGCTATCAAAACCAGTACTTATTTGCTATCAAAAACTTGTTTTTTCTCAATAAGTAGCTATCAAAAATAGTCCTTAGTTGCTATCAAAACGTGTTGCTTTCTAAATAAGTTGCTATCAAAACCTGTTCGTTGGATTCCTTTACTAGAAAGCTAAGGTTGATACCTTATCATTGCCAGCGAATGAAGATTTCCAAATGTTGAGAAATTTGCAGATTTTTAGGAGAGAAAAAAAATGGTAAAAATAAGGATTGAGAGGAAGTCGAAAATTTGACAGCAAATGATGATTGATAGCAAAATTGTTGATTACAACATGAGGATTGATAGCAAATTGGCCTGATAGCAAGTGAAGCTTGATAGCAAAAGTGTCGATAGCTGTTAAGGCCGGATAGCAAATGAATGTGATCGCAACTGAGTTGATGTGTTTGATAGCAAATGTTTGGATAGCAAGTGAGGCTGATATCAACTGATTTTGATTGCAAGTGAATTGATTGCAAATGATCGTGCTCCCGTTAGATATATGAAATCTTATTCGTTTTATAAATTTGCTTTTCATATTATTCTTATTCTGATTTCAGCTGAAAACATGGGTGTAGCGCAATAATGTACACAATTTGGAGGACTGTTGAGCTTGACATACAATAACCATTCTTTAAGAATATTTATGATCAAAGCAAATATAAAAGAAAATGTGACATAACGATTCATCTTTATTCAAATATTGAGATTTTAATTCAAAGCTGAAAAAGTGTTTAGTTCCAACAATAAGTTAATACAACACTATTCAAATATACAAGCATACACGCATTTTGGGTTGGTTAGCGGGGGAGTAAGAAATACGACAGGGTATCCGAGAAAAAAGGATTCATTCAAATTAAAAAAAAAACTTAGAAAAAAATTGAAAGAAGTGAAGAAAAAAATGTTGTAATGCAGACAAAATTTGTTGTTTGTTACCGGCCGGAATGTTTCTTTTTTACAGGTTAAAAAACTTGGATTTAAACCGAAACTGCAAAGAATGTTTTTCTGAAAAATATAGGAAAAAATATAATACCTATCGTCTTTTTACCAGATTCGAAATTGTTGACGAACATTCTCTTTCTAAATTTAACAAGCTTAGAAACTCACTTAACTGAAAACATTCTACCCAGTTCCCCAATCAAAATATTAGGCAAATCTGTTCAAGGGTTCATGAGTTATGATCGGACATACAAACAAACAAACATCACAACAGAAACTACGACTTTATATACAGAGATGTATCTATATTCTATTTTATTCTATTCTATTCTATTCTATTCTATTCTATTCTATTCTATTCTATTCTATTCTATTCTATTCTATTCTACTAGGCTTCGTGCCCATCTTCTATTTCAATTGTGAACATTTTCTCTTTGTATTCATTGTAAAACAATAAAAAAAAGTTCGCGGATTTTTTAAAAAAGATTTCGTAGATTTTTAAAATTTAATGAAAATAAAATTTTGTTGGATGCTTAAGTTTTGAAATTTTAATCATCCATGGAGTCATGTGACGTCCCACACAAAATTTGTGCCCAATCGGTTAAAAATACAGACTGACAGACAAGCAAAGTACATGTATAGATTGACCTCACCATTTCAGGTTTAAATCTCAAAGGAATTGAGTCTTTGCCACAAACTCTGCTTTTCTAAATCTTATATCTTTGGATTCCAATGTCGTAGACCTTAGATATTTGAAACTATGAATTCTGTTAGATCAAATAATATAAGTTTGAAATATCAAAGTTTTACGACATTGGACTCCAAAGATATAGGGATTATAAAATCAGAGTTTGTGGCAAAGACTCAATTCCTTTTAAATGAATTTTGAACCCTCTATTTATTTAGAGTTGGGGCGTATAGCTAAGGAAAAGAACCTGCATATCCAGACCCATCTATCCGAGAATAAAAAAGAAGTTGAATGGGTTCGTGAATTAGAATCTGATTGTCAAACATATGCACAGGTATAATCTTATAAAATACACAAGGAAAAGAACAATGTAATATATTTCTATTGAACCTTGTAGAAAACATGTGTATGTGTTCTCTTTGTCATAGAAAACAGCTGATTGATATTCTGCATACAGTTTACAGAATACAGATCCTTTCCTTTCATAACCAATAATTAGGCTTAGCTGGTTATATCTTAGGTCTTTGAACCTAGATATATCTCTATCCTTGAACCTGGATATATCTCTTTCCTTGAACCTGGTTATATCTCTATCCTTGAACCTAGATATATCTATCCATGAACCTGGATATATCTCTATCCTTGAACCTAGATATATCTCTATCCTTGAACCTAGATATATATCTATCCTTGAACCTGGATATATCTCTATCCTTGAACCTAGATATATCTCTTTCCTTGAACCTGGATATATCTCTATCCTTGAACCTAGATATAGCTCTATCCTTGAACCTAGATATATTTCTATCCTTGAACCTAGATATATCTCTATCCTTGAACCTAGATATATTTCTATCCTTGAACCTAGATATATCTCTATCCTTGAACCATGATATATCTCTATTCTTGAACCTAGATATATCTCTATCCTTGAACCTAGATATATCTCTATTTTCCTTATTACTACATACAGCTCTATTGCATGCTTGAACCAAGTGAAATCTGGAAAAAAAATCAAATTTTAATCAATTCCTTGATAGAACCTTCATGGATACTTTTCCTGATATTTTGAACAATCTGTCAGGAAATGGATTTGTTTGCGATCTTTTAGTTAAATTTTTTTTAAAAATATTTTTGTAATCTAATAGAATATTAAATTTCTCGGTAAATACGATGATTTTAGACTATATCTGCAGCTCTTAAATAAGAATCTTTATCATCTTTATGTATATCTACAATATACAAATATTTTAGATATATCTGCAAATATATGCATATATATATATGCAGATATTTGAATCGTGGATAGTAAACATGTTCTCTTCATTTTATAACGAAATATAATAACTCACAGTGTGTCCCAATAAACATGGAAATTAATAAACGACTTGAAATTCGTCTGTGATTTCCGATAGTAGAAAAATGATCAAGAATATATTTAAAACAAAGAACATTCAACTTAAAGGCTTTCGAAAATTCGGTCTGCTTTTTTGGTATCTTCAAATTTGACGGAAATATGAAATATTTAGAAGATTTCGTTGTTATTTAATAATTTAGAATCTGGTCAGATTTCTTAATATCTCTGTCAATGTTGCAGGTAAACCACATTTTGGAAATTTGAAGACCAGTTGTTTTGATTTTAACTTTTTTAATTGTGTTAATACAGAAATTGTATTCACGTAATATTGCCACACGGAACAAAGAAGATATAGAAGTCGTCACATAATTCCCATGTTTATTGGGACACACTGTATGAGATTAACATACCACTTACTTTAATACGGTTATAGAACGGACACGGACAATTTGGTGTTCTTTAAACACTTTAATAGCCGTCAGCTCATTGCTGCAGGATTATCATAAACACTTTAATAGCTGCCAGCTCATTGCTGCAGGATTAGCATAAACACTTTAATAGCTATCAGCTCATTGCTGCAGGATTATCATAAACACTTTAATAGCTGTCAGCTCATTGCTGCAGTATTATCATAAACACTTTAATAGCTGTCAGCTCATTGCTGCAGTATTATCATAAATACTTTAATAGCTGTCAGCTCATTGCTGCAGGATTATCATAAATAAAAGATGAACACTTTCTCGTCTCTCCTATTAAACTTTATAACGAGAAATCGGATTCTTTAATTCTTGAAATATATCATGCATAGAGAAATCTGATTCTGTTAACTTGTTACTAAGGACTGGTTTAAATAGATTATTAAGTACAAAAGGTCAACGTGAGATTTGAAGAAGTTATTCATGATGTCATTGGTTCCAATTCCTGTTATTTAATACAAAATAAAACAGTATATAAAAAAAGAAAGAAAAAAACACTGAAAGCTTCAATAATTTCACTGCAGATTTCAGCAATTTTGTATAAAGGAATTATATCTTTGCCACAACTAAAATTTGATAATCCTTATATCTTTGCAACCTCATGGTGTAAACCGTTGATATTTCAAACTTAAATCATTTGATCTAACAGAATTTAAAATATATTGAAAAATGATCATCAATCAATGATAATTTAGCAAACAAAAAACATCTAAAAATTGTATTCAGCCCTTCATAGCACTCCAACCCCGTACCCCCCCCCCCGCTCTTAATATATAATAATCGTATTGTTCAGGTTTATGAGAAATGTGGACTTCTAACTCGTAAAACAATTCTAGCTCACGCTGTTCATCTTTCAGATCAGGAACTAGAAACTATCAGGTACATGTAATAGTTAAATTAAAACCAGTATTTTCTAAATTTCATTTTGCTAGCTTATTCACTTTATTGAATAAAAGGAAAGAAATGGAAATCAAACGAGCTGCACATCTTGGTCATAACGATCAGCTCCACCTCCACTCAAGCCAGTTCGTACTCGACTAACTCCTCCAGCCTCCTTCCCTGAACATCTTGTGCTTGAACCCTAGTTTCGGGAATCCCAAGACAGGGATTTCCAGGGAAGCTACGGGCCCCAAATTGACGGAATTCTTTAAATATCCCTGCAATCTAGAAACAGAGAAACAGGGTATATATTTCCCCAGAATATTATTTACAACACAAAAATTCCTATTTTGACATCTTCTGTAGGTTGGTTTTATTTTCACTGAGCCTCACTCCGTAAGTCGAGTCTAAGAGTTTTTACTTTTTAAGTTGTCTGTTACCAAACAATAGGGTTGGACTATGTCAGTTCTTGATGATTGTTGATTAAGGAGTTGAGTCTTTGCCACAAACTCAAATTGTCTAATGCCTGTGCAACCCTATTTCGTAGACCTTTCAGATTCAAGGCTATGAATTCCATGCTAGATTACATGGTCTAACTTTGAAATATCAAAGAATTACACCATCAGGTTTTAGATATATAGGAATTAAAACATTTCAAATCTCACTTCCTTTCTACATATATTTCAAACAAAAATGTAATCCCCCCCCACCCCAAGCAAAGTAAATATAAATACAACTTGCAAATATCTTTGATAAAAATTGAAGAAAAAGAGATGAAAAGTCAACCTGAAAACTAAAACCTATAATCCAATACAATTCAATTCAATGCCAACTTGCGAAGACGGAATAGCAATTGATTAACCCTATTCCCGCTGGGGGGGGGGTCAATTTGACCCCCCCCTGTAGTTTTTTCTACATAACTCAAAAAGTATTGGTCTGAGGCTGTTGAAATTTTCTGACTTTTCTTACATACCCAAAGCCCTCCCTTTAGGCCTAAAACCGGGCTTTAATACTAACTGCCTGAGTCCTCAGGCACACTGCCTGAATGACTGCTTTTGCCTGTAGCAAACTAAATCTTTGTTTTGACCCACTTTCACTTGTCAGATTTTGATAAAATTTAGCTTTTTGGAAAGCCTATGACATAAGGAAATGGATTGCATAAGTTTTGCGGAAAAAAAATTGCAAATTTTTTGCAAAAAACCTGTCAAAGGAAATTTGCACATTTTTAGTTTTTCTTGATTAAAAATCAGGTTATTTAAAATTTTGCAAAAATTTTTGCATATTTGAAATGGCATGGTCAAGGGCTTTTCAAAAATGTATAATTTGTCATTTTTTGGACAAATTTTTTTTGCAAACATTTTTACTATAAAACTGGATTTTGCGATAAAAAATTCAATTTTCGCAAATTTGCACATTTTTTTGCAGATTCTAAAAGTAGAGCACAAGAGCTTTCTAATGATGTATCATTTGTCATATTTGGACATAAAACATGGGATTTAGAGGGGGGGGGGCAAATTGACCCCCCCCCCCAGCGTATCCTGGTTTTCAAGTACCCCAGCGGGGATAAGGGTTAATCTTTTATTTTAGATATTTTTTCATGTTTTGATAAATATTTTTCTCAGTCTACTCCATCATTGCGTGATTTCTTTTTAAAACCACAAAAATTTTAAATTGCAAAATATGATAAACTGCTTAAAATATGTTATACAGCTTAAAATATGAAGAGTGTGGAAAATTGTATTTCTCACAATGCTAATTTGAAAAATGAAAGCCAAGGAACCAAAACCAAATTCACGGTGGACAAGGGTCAATTTGAATTCGAACCGGTCCGGCAAGTACCGCCCCGCCCCATCATATGCAGGCGGTCAGACTGTAGTTTAGTGTGCTCTTGATAATTACTACAAAGTCATTGAATGGAAATTTACTTTCAATCCAATTAATCAAACTTTATATAATTCTCGTGTCGTCTTTGTTTCCCAGTTTATTCTGAAAATTACTTTAAAAACTAACTTTTAAAAAAGTTCTTCGCTTCGTTAACGATCGTTAACGACGACCCTTCATAATAAAGACCGTACATTTGATGACAACCGTCCTTCTTTAACGATCTGTAGTGTAGAATTAATAATCTTTACACCAATGTCGTAATTTCAATAATTATCAATCATTACCTTATCCAATAACTTATCAGACTTCTAGGGATTAAATTCAAGATTAAAGATGACTATACTAATTCAAATATGAAGCCTGGGGTTTACGATTTTCTACCATTTAACTTTTCTTAATCTATGTATATTTGGGAAGGTGATTTTCATAGTCGACCACCATTTTTTAAGTACCCCTTTACTCAAACCTACACATACACCCTTCAATATTTACAAATACAATTATTTACATAAAGAATGACGAAACATACCTTGTTGCTTATGATCAAAATTAGAATTTTCGTTATTTTTACGAAAGCTGAAAGAAAACAATAAAAAACGATCGTTATTCGTTTTCTGAAAGTTCAAAAAGAGTTGGTCGTTTTCAAAGAAGAGTTTTGATTAGGGAGTATAACTCTGGAGTATCTCATTGTCCTAACTCTAACTTCAGTCTCAAGTCTGGAGTTTGTGATGTACGAAGGATGAAGAATAAAGGAGTTAAGGTTAGTTTCATTCATAGGATCGGTAATTCAAGATTTGAACCGGCGTTATGGTGGTTCTTTGACGCAGCTCAATTTCATTAAATTTTGTCCTAGTGTACAGTTTAGAACATCAAACTTGAGCAGTAAACCCTGGTTTCACAAACCTGTTTTTTATTCTTTTTTAATATAAGGTTTCTCATGACCAAGAAATTTAGGAGCGCTGCATATTATCAAAAAACAAACTATTTAAAATACAAAAACAAAGAATGTCAAAATACGAAACAAACAAAATCAAAATATATCAAAACCAAATTTTAATTTACTTTCACTGTTGATAAACCCTTTTTAAATTGAGATGGGCTATTATTCGAGAAAAATACTATTTCTGATTTGTAAATAGAAAATGACTTGGTTTTCTTAAAATGTTGATAAGATATTTTTTTTGGTTTTGCATTTAATAAATTTTGTCGTTTGATATGTTTTGTAGTTGATATGTTTTTCATTTGTTTCCTATTTGATATTTTTCATTGTGGATATGTTTTGTAGTTGATATGTTTTTCATATGTTTCCTATTTGATATTTTTCATTGTGGATATGTTTTGTATTTGATCAGGTCTCGCGACGGTATGTTTTGTAGGAAATATGTTTTGATTAAAGTTTTTGTTTTAATAGGTTTCTTAGAGATATGTCATCTTGATAAATTTGCATGAAGTGTGACGGATTTGGACCTACTGCAAGGCCTTGTCAGCTGTCATCCTATTAGTGTCATTATCTAGGTTTCAATTCCTGTGGCAATTAAGGCCTGTTTTCTTGCTTGGAATCTTGCAAATATTTAATATCAAATATTTTAATTTAACTAATATTTTTATCAGGAAAACAATTTTGCAAGTCATTTGTTAAAAAAAGGTGTGGCTCAAAAAAGATTTCCCTAAATTTATGATTTTTTAGAGTTAAAAAAATCTTTTTCGTTTTACGTTTTGTATATGTACTAAACAGCAAGGAAATTGTTAATTATTCAAAATATAATTTGATATTTTTACCATATTTTTCCATTAATTCTGTCAATAAAGTCTCATGTCAAAACAAAACAATGATGAAGCTTGAGCTCGTATAATTAAAGACAAGGTGGTGTTTAGAATTAGGAGCTTATGGATTAGGTTCTGATTTATTTCATAATCTATGAGAGTTTGATTTGGCGTATTTCCGTACTGCATATCTAGGTTGGGTTGGGTAAATATAAACTATATATCTAGGTTGGGCTGGGTAAATATAAACTATATATCTAGGTTGGATTGGGAACTGATTGTTCTGGAGGGTACAGCTCCTCTATAATAAACAGTATGCGACTATCTGTGCTAGCCAGCAACTCTATCAAGTTATCCAAGGAACTTGGTTTAGGAGAAGGAGCAGGAGAAGGAGAAGGAGAAGGAGAAGGAGAAGGATCTGAATATATCCCACTAGATTATGCTGACTCCGTATACCTGGCTACACTAGGTGGAGCCCAGCTCCTGGATATGGAGGAGAACCTTGGATCTCTAGAACCAGGAAAACTAGCAGATTTTCTCCTGGTGGACATGCAAGGTACCATATTTATTATTCAGCTGTTTGTTTGTTATTTTAAAAAGATTAAAGTATTGTACTTATATCATGAAAGAGAACAATCTTTGTATTGAAAGGGAAAGGGGGATTGTAATTTGTACTGGAAAGGTCTGAGAATTATAAGAAATTATAAAAATGATTTCTACATAATTTGCAACAATATCGAACAATAAACATGAAAATGTTTCGATTAAAAAATCCATTAAATATTTATTCGCACACTTAGTGTGCAAATATAATTTTGTAACTTTCTACAAATGTACTATTCTATAATCTAAAATGTCAGAATTCTGACGGTTTTCCAATCAAAAGAACAACATTAAATGTTAATTAATTCTGGAAACTCATTAAAAATTTCATATTATCTAAGAGCCTGATGCATTTGCTATTTAGTGAAACTTGAAATGCATTGATTTTTTTTATAAATTAAAAGATATTTACTTTATCTGAAATAAACAAAAATCAAGCGTAAATTTTAGGATCGATCAGATTCACACTATGAAGAGTTGCATGTATTTTAAAGTGACGAGGGATGCATTTTTTATACGCATAAAAATTTTACATAGAATGTATTAATTGTTTTAGATTTAGTATTCAAGAAGTCAATATTTTGTCGTCTTTTTGGGGGTTCCTTTGTGTCCATTAGACCCATTTTTTGTGGCAACCAACATGAATCCAAGGAAGATTTTTAAATGGTGAAAGTAAAAATGTTTTATAGAAATTTGTTTGTTTGTAAATTCGTCAATGCAAACAGTTAAATTGTTACAAAGAAAAAGACACACGGTGCCCTGAACCCTAAAATCCTGGTAATGGAAGTCGATGTGAGTTAAGTTTATTGCAAAATATCAGCGTTGAGGGGAAATCAAGTGGTTAAGTTCCATTAATAAATACCAAATAAAAGAAAACCATTAGACTAATGTTACCATCATTAAAGAGATAATAAGGAGGACTTAATTACACCGTTCATATTCAATATACAGTCGGTCATTCACCAATATTTATTCTGGGCTAAGAGAACACTTCCCAGCTCTTTTATTGATAGTATTAGCTTTTAATGCGAATCTACGGCAAGCCTTTCTACTTTATTTTAAAATTAGGCAACTAAACTTTCTTTGCAAGTAAACCTATTTAGCTTAGAACTTTAAACCAAACTAAGAACATTCACATGTTTCTTCCAAATTCACAAATTGTAAAATGGATGAGGCTCACAAGAATTCCCAAGACCTCATTTTAATCTGTAAATAAAATAAAAATGTTTAAAATAGAAGTAAAATATTTTCAATCCAAGCCCACACAACAGACCTCGTTGCCTTGTATGGTGGGAGTGCGCTCCTCTACGTTCTTCTGTGAAGGAGTCACCTCCGCGCCGTGCGTCTACTTGTCCGCGCTCACACCTGTCCGCGTATTTTACGCGAACCGGTATGAGCAGTCTAAAGTTCAAAAAGTTTATGGGATTGTTCCTGACAATTTGGATGGAGCTGGTCAATCCAAATTATTGTACTTGAAGGATATAGGGAGTTAGGATGGTTTAGCCAGCCTCAGAAAATCAATAATAGGTCAAGGGGTTTATGAGTTATGATTGGATAAGACAAACAAACGGAGATTAATCAAAAGTTTGTGTTTTCATTGGTGACTTCCCGAAATTAAAAAATATCGGAAATTTTTAAGGCCCTTTTTTAAGGCTAAGGCACTACATATAATTTGGACAGAATCGGTTTCCATTTCGACTTTTTTAGATATATACAAGCAAACAGAAAAGTCAAATTTACGAGAAAAAAATGTTTATATTGCTGATAAAAAAATCAGACAATAAAAACTGGATACCAGAGAAAACTAAAAACACAAAACAGAAAAGTTTTATTAAAAGTAAATTACAGAAAACTTTGAATTGAGATATTTTGTTTCTATAAATACCAGATTATTATAGGTCTGTTTTCTTCCAGGTGATCAGTCTCAAACTTCAGAACTTCAAACTTTTCCTCAAAATTTATTTTTTATTAACCAATCATATATTATCATTATATTCAGGGAAAAGAGAAACCACCCCCTTCGGTCACGAGAGTATTCAAAATTTTGTTCACAAATTCGTCTTCCTTGGGGACGACAGGAACATCGTCCTGGTGGTGGTGGACGGTAAAATCGTCAAGGATATCAGGAACATGCAGAATATTTAAATCTATCTACACTTGACGACAGACCCTCAACACAAGATGAAAGTTTAGATGAGATAAGAGTAACGTTCTTTCTATCTTATATCGCCTCCATTTTTTCCTTTTACATTTGGGAGTTAAATGTTTTATGTATTAATTTATAATTTTCTATTCTTAAAGAGATTGACCTAATCTTTGAAGACTGCTTTGGTTGATTTAATCTCAAAGTATACTGCATGAAAACTGTTTGATTAATTTAATCTCCAAGTTTACTGTCAGAAAACTGCTTGAATGATTTAATCTTCAATAATACTGTCTAACAACTGCTTGATTGATTTAATCTCCAAGAATACTGCTTGACACCTGCTTTGATTTATTTAATCTCCAAGTATTCTGCATAAAAAAATGTTAATCTAATCTCCAAGTATACTACATGAAAACTTCTTGATTGAATTAATCTCTAAGTATACTGTCTGAAAACTGATTGCTTGATTTAATCTCAAAGTAGATTGCTTGAAGACGGCTTTGATTGATTTAATCCCCAAGTTTACTGTCTGAAAACTGCTTGACTGATTAAATCTTCAAGTACACTCTCTGAAAAAAAACTGCTTGATTGGTTTAATCTCCAAATATGCTGTATGACAACTGCTTAATTGATTTAACCTCCATTTATACAGTATCAAAACTGCTTGATTGATTTTATCTCATAGTATACTGCATGAAAACTGCTTAATTAATTTAATCTCCAAGTATAATGTATCAAAACTGCTAAATTGATTTAATCTCCAAGAATACTGTATTAATTTAATCTTCAAGATTACTCTCAGAAAACTGCTTTGATAAACTTAATCAACAAATAAACTACTTAAAGACTGCTTTGATTGATTTAATCTCTAATTTTACATTGTCTGACACTGCCTTGATTGATTTAATCTCTAACCTTTAAAATCATCATTCTGGTTGTTACGTTTTGAGAATCGATTTTTTTAAATTAGTGAATAATAGTAAGTAATCTTATTCAGTTATTGGTTTTTGTTATATCTTATCTTATTGTCCACAAACTTTTTCTATAGATTTCCTATAATTTTTATTGAAAAGACGACATTTGATGAATTTTAAGAAATCTGCGAACAAATTCATAAAGAAAAAAATTCAATATAGTGAATATAAAGAATTAATTGATTCTAACGTTCATTTAATGAGAAAATTCCAATTAAGAAATATGTTCCTAAACATCTAATTAGTTTACTACAGAATTTTCTTTACATTTTTTATCGTCGTTATTTTACAATAAAAAAATCAATTCTCAAAACGTAACCACCCAAATAGTTCAACTAAATCTCGTTATTCATTTGTGTAGCAATTTATTTTTCCAAAACTTGACCTATGTATATTGTATAACCCACATTTTGAATTATAAACGTTAGATTTTAAGTCTTTATGCATCAAAACGACCTTTGTTATAAAGATATCTAGGTGCCTAAATTCCAGGTTTTTCTGAAAGCATAACTTTAAAGTTTTATATACATGGGTTAAAATTATTTTAGATGTTTAGTTCGTATTTTTTAATTTTATATTTTAGAATACTACATCGTTTTTTATATTAATTCATGATTTCAAGTTATTTTCTTCTTTTAAACAGATATGTATGAATTTATTGAAAAAATATGTTGATTTTTGATTTGCACACCCCGGACTAATTATAGTGAACAGCATTTGGTTCCTTCTATTTGAAATCAAACGTGTTTTGGTCTATAATTCAACAATCCTTTACCTAACAGATTTGTTTATTCTAAACTTTTTCATTCAAAATGCATATGCCAACAAAAAAGTATCCAAGGCAAAAGGCTAAAAAATTATGTTTAATGGGTCAAATTGTGATCGAAAGTCACAGCTTTCTGGAAAATTGACAGAACCGTTAAATCCACGTGGCACGACTACCTCTGAAAGGGAAGATCGTCATTATATTTACATAAAGCTTATTTTTATTTAAAAATATAAAAATTATGTTTAATACTTTATTTAAATTTTTTGTCTTTACATCTTTACCTCTAGAACTCAGTAAAACTAATGATAAATAAAGAATGTATATTATAAAAAAGGATTAAGCGTAAATGATAAATAGAAACAAAATTCAAGTTCATTTCAATTGTCGTCTTTACATTTAATTTATTGCAATTTGAAAACAAATTTGATAAAATTTCATTTATACAACCAATTGCATTTTTTTGCCTGATGTCGAGGATCTTAATTATTTCAAAGATTGAAGTTGAAAATAAGAGTTTGGGGTAAGACATCCGTTCTTTTAATAAACTCCCTAGGGATTGATTTAACCCCCAAGGGATTTAATGATAAACGCTGAGGAAACAGCTAAGGGTCTATCTGAAGAAGCATAAACGTTTTTTCTTGAAAAAAAAATAACAACAGATTATTGAATACAGAACCCGTAACTCTATTACATAAACTTGATCATTTTACCAAATTGCATCAGAATTGACCAACCGCCCTATCAAATCTAGAATTGACCAATTCCACCCTCTCAAATCTAGAATTGACCAATTCCACCCTCTCAAATCTAGAATTGACCAATTCCACCCTCTCAAATCTAGAATTGACCAACCATGCACCCTCTTAAATCTAAAATTGTCCAACCACCCTCTCAAATCTAGAATTTACCAACCACCCTTTCAAATCCCAAAGTTGTGCCAACCTTGTTTACACTGTTACTAACGCATTGACTGAATTCTTATTTATTTCTTCAGCTGAATTTTAAGTTGATACCATTAAACATTCTGCAGAAACGTTTTTACTGACGATGCATTTACTCCATCTAGCGCCATGTATTTTACACATCTGCATTTAAACTAAATACATTTTTAAACATATATTTCTAGTTTTTATTACTTTTTTATGTTTTATTTAAAGGGACTGCTAATGGGGAAAAAGGGGGTATAGGCTAAAACCTAAGCATTTTAGGAGTTGATCAAAAGCAAAGAAGAAAAAATTTTGCGGAATTAAACAAAATTCGCGTATTTTCAAGAATTTAAATTTTTTCAAAATTAAAAACCTTTAAAACACATTTTTTTAATTTTTATCAATTATAAACCTTCCCTGTAGTCACGTGAGGTCCCACAAAAAATTTGGGCCCGATCGGTTCAGCCGTTTTGACGTTTATTGGATACAAACAAACAGACAAGCCAAATTTATATATAGAAGATATGAGAATTGGTATAAGAATCTAACTTTCAAACGGATCATATTCAACAAATACGCAACCAATTTGAAAACTGCGATTACCCAGAACAGCCTGAATAACTTAGGTTTGCTCTTAATATTGTTTGAATTTAATAATTTTTTTAATTTTTAACAGATATAACTGATTATATAATTGATACGTCTGTATCACCTGACCAGAACTTCCACCATTGGTAGTGCAGTATACTAGTCACATGATACAGACGGAGACACATGACAATGATACTACAGGGTTTATCTAATAACAAGTTGTATTAAATCTTTCCGAAGAGAGCAAAAAATTAGATTTTTTTTTAATAAAAAACGAGAAATCTGAATCTGTTTTTCCTCGGAATCCTCTAATTATATCAGTAAAATTTAAGAAAAGATCATTATTTTTTTGCATTGATGAGGTTATTCGATATTTAAAGAGTTGATTGAGCTTGAGGGGGTGTAAACATACTTGATTACCCTCCATTGTACAGAGGAGTATCAGGAAAATAGATCTAATTTGAAGATGAGTCTTGATATGATTCATTTTCAAAATGTTTAAACCCATAGCCTTAGGTTCAAACTGTTCATTAAATTTCCTATATTGTTAGAGTGGTTTAAGAACAAGACCCTGTATACCCCGAAAGAAAAAGGGTTCTTAGTCCTAAAATATGACAATCTAATCCTGTAATACTGTATACAATGTATATATGTATAGTTTGTGTGTACTGCAGCTGCAGTTGCAAGATTTGGCGAGTTTAACGAACTGGGCCCACGTAAATTATGTCAAAAAAGTCTGCTTTGTATCCTATTTAATTAGAAAGGAACTGAATTTTTGCCACAAACTCTTAGTTATAATTCCTATATCTGTGCACCCCGATGTCGTAGATTTTTTATATTTCAAACTTTAAATCATGTTAGACCAAAAAGTCTACGCTTGAAATATCAAAGGTTTACACCATCAGGTTTAAAAGAAATAGGGATAAGACAATTTGAGTTTGTGACAAAAACTCAATTCCTTTTCCAAAATGTAATGCTTTTTTGTGACTATTCTGACAAATCTGTAATGACGGATATCAGTTACAAATTACAAAACCCTTCGTAACGTGGCTATTTAAAGAAGACGCGATTATTTTACTTTATTCTATTTATCAATGTTCAGAAAATAACTAAATGTTCCCCCATTTTCTACCTTCCTTCCATCAAGCAAATACTTTTTAACAATGCATAAGAAATGTTTCCTGACTTCTGGTTTAATTGGTTTTGAATAACAATAAAAAATATATATACAAATATAATAGAACCACTACTGGACCAAATTAGCTTATCAGGTTTCGGGGGAAGCCAATGGGTTCACCAGAAGTGACAATGGCTAAACGTCATGTTTATATCAGAGAGGAGGATTTCTGCGTCAGAATCATAAAATCATTTTTCAATAAACGGCGGGAGTAACTATTAATAAAAGTATAAACCTGGGCAATGCCGGATACTCTAGCTAATTTATGACAATTAATCCGGCGCCTTTACATCTCTTTACATCTTGAATCCTTAAAAATGCAGACCACATTTTGGAAATTGAGGGGCTATGGCTGTTTTGTGATTATCGTGTTTCATCCAAAGACCCTCGATCTATTTAAAGCTGATGCAATAGAAATTTATCTGACTATTGTATACGCTCTGTACAGCTGTATTTTACGTCATTGATTATTTTGATTGCTTGAGCGTTCAACAATCAACATGAAAACCACAATTATTTAACACAGTTTTGAATGTTTTGTGCTAAAAGTGAACACAAATTAATAATATTAAATTGTATTTCAAAAGTGATTTAATCATTTATTGGATAAAAGGATCTTTTGTGGAAATGAACCTATTTGTGAACAAGTTATAGCATCTCTTTCGTACGAAAAATAGTCAATAAAAGTAAATGGAAATTTTTAGATGTAGTCAATTATGTTTTTTTCCAGTGCTACGAAAGGACATTTTATGCAGTGAAAGGGACAGGACACAAAATATATCCAATATAAAACGTTAAAAAATTAAGTTATTGTCGTCTTTTGTTTCATTAAAAGCAAAGACATAATTTTGCATAAATTTATGCATTTCTAACTCATTAACTTGTCAATTGATTTGGGTTAAAAATTATGAATTATTAAATGGAATGGAACTTACAAGTTACAAGCAAGCAAAAAACGCCTTTATTCATTAGAGAATACTACATTTGTTACAATCTTTATTAGACCAAACCAACGAGGTTATTATAGTGTATAGAGTGATGATGTACGCTAATCCTTTACTAATTTTATAGGTCATGAACAGGGAGTAAGGAATAGAAGGGAGATATAACTGACGCGGTTCGCCCTACCATATGATTATACATGCTTTGCAGACGAGTACTCCATTTGTATATGAAGTATTTGTCTGATGTACAATTACCGCGTATACAATAACCTATTCTGAATATTTCTTATACAAATGGAGTACCGTCTGCAAAGCATGTATAATCATATGGTAGGGCGAACCGCGTCAGTTGTATCTCCCTTCTATTCCTTACTCCCTGGTCATGAACTATACCGAGAGCGTACTGCATATTTGTTTATTATAAGTTGATTCAGGCCTAGCCTATAGTATATTGTTGTACTGTTAAGCTAACTGAGCACATACAGGGTGTCCCACGAAACATGACAGTTGATGAATAGTTTAGAATGTCTTTTTCCATTATTTGTTCAGTTGTTTGATACCTAAGATCAATAAAAATATTATAATGGAGTCATGTTATATTAAAATTGATTTCAAAGTAAAATATAATTAAGCAAAAGATTTGTTTAACTAAAATTAACTATTTATCTAATGTCATGTTTCGTGGGACACCCTGTAGGTAGAGAACTATCATCCCCCTGGACCAAACAAAGTGCGTAGAATTTGCGTAGATTATCCGATGCAGCCTCTTTCTATTCTTTGGTTTTATCAATCATATTTGTAAAGTTGTCTGATAAATTGGAAATTAATGCCGGGTCTATATGATTAGGACTGTATATAAAGCTGCAATGTATATATATATATATATGTCACACTTTTTTGATTTACGTATTCAAAATCGTTCTTTCTTAATAATTCGTTAGTGCGTCCCCAATCTTTGTCCTTGCTTTGCGACCTCATTATTGTGTCTTCTTTTACCAGAGAAAATGTTACCCAGCTTAAATGAGGGTAACTAAGTTCTAATGAATAATCTATATTAAAAAGCTCTTCTCTCGTATAAATGTAATTGTATATATATTTATTTGATAGTTGTAGCTTGCCAAACGGGTGGACCAAATTGGCTGAATTTTTTTCAAAAATCGAAATTTTTTTCGTTCAAAATTTTATTATTTCAGCTAGTAGTACATAAAGATTGTTTAATGTTTTTCGGTGTGCGAATGTGCGAATGTTTAATGCTTCCTGTTTGAACAAGATCAAAGGTACTGTCCTTGTAGTTTCAAGTGACCCTCAATTTATAAAGTGGTAAATATAATTCCAAACTGTACCCTGAAAAACTTTGTCTGATCAAGAATGATCAAGATCAATTCTTGATTTCTCAAAAAAAAAGTTGATAATTTTCAACTTTTGTTTTATGTCAAAAGTAAATTGCTATGTTCTTCTTACTTCAGAAATTTTACAATTATTATTAGTGCACCGTCCAGGCCTCTCTAGAATTACGAATGTCGCTTTATAGAATTAGAGACGATGCATGGTCCTTTTGAAATAAAGAAAGTTTGAAATGGTAAAAAGAGGAACTAAACTAAATGTGATGCATTTCTTGGTTTATTTTACGATAATGCAGCTGATAAATCTTTCCCCATGTACTTTCACATTTTTAGTGTATACTTTGCATTAATATATTTTTTGATTCAAGAAAAAAAATACTTTAAGCTTTCAATGTAAGATCTCTTAATTTCGAGCTATTCAAAATATATATGTATAAGGTAGCAATCTATAGATCTCTGTTTGGGTATTTACTTGTATTTACGCATATATATGTATGTCCTTCAGTAACTCATAAACCCCTTTAGATTGATCCCCAAATTTTGAAAAGGAACACGGGAAAGTTTAGTTTCAAATATTCAAATAGATGAAACCGAATGCAAAAACGACATTGGTTAAGGAACTATTAGATTAAATGTTTAACTCTAGTTTAGATTTATCCTAACTTCTCAGATTAGTCTTCTCTAGGCAGAGTTTAGGTTGGGGACGGAGAAAAAGCGAGAGTGAAAGGAAATCCTGTGCAGCAGTTTTAGTTCTAGAATCATCACTCTTGTTCCAGTAGTATAAACCTGCCAAACGGAGAAAATAATCCGCGAAATTGAATCCGGGACGGAAAAACCGGTTGGCAGGATCATAAATGTCAGGTTAGGAAATCCGTCAAACTTAACCTGACAAGAAGAGTTGAAGCCGAGAGTTCTGTAAATGGATGGTGTTAAGGGTTGCCAAACCCAACCAGCGAGGTTTAAAGGGACTGTTAGGGTAATTTACAACGGTACCTTTAAGATTATCCAAATTATGAATGAGGAATTCTTCCACATTTTTTATCAGATAAAGGGTACCGTTGTGAATCGGGCATTGTCATCCTAGCATGAAGGGTCACTTGAATTATGCTTCCAGTCCCTTTAAGCTTGCTTCTATATTATTTTAGAAGCATTCAACGTCGAACTTTTAATATGTTTGAAAAGTAAATGGATTACGTGAAACCAAAACTATATTTATTTTAATTATTATTTCATGAATTATCAATTTTGCTATTAAAAGTTTCCATAACTCACACAGCTAAATACTTATTATATATATATATAATATATATGTATATATAACATACTCATGGATTAACAAAAACAACCTGATACGGTAATATATAGGACTATAAATTTAGTTTACTTTATATATGATATAACTTATAGTGGGAAATCTCAGGTTGCAGAGATATCAGGATTAGAAAATTAGAAAATTAGAGTTTGAGGCGAGTAATCAGTTCCTTTCCTAAAATGTTGCATCTCTGAATAATTATTATCGATCTGAACTTCTGAGTACATTACATATATGTTTGACAATTTTCTCAAACATGACACTTTAAACCTGAAATTAATGGTCTAGATAAAGGGTTAAAGCGATTTGTCAGCAAAGTTAGCTATTTTGTATTGAAACAGAGCCTTTTTTTTTGACGAATCTGCAGGTTTGTTTCCTCATCTCTTTTTCAGAAATGTTTTTTTGCGGACAAAATTACGACTTTCCAACAAAATTAGCGTTTTATACCAGTATGTTTTATACCAGTATATCCATGATAACCAGTTTTATACCAGTATGTTTTATACCAGTATGTCCATGATAACCAGTTTTATACCAGTATGTCCATGATAACCAGTTTTATACCAGTATGTCCATGATAACCAGTTTTATACCAGTATGTCCATGATAAACAGTTATCAAAATTTAACGATAAATTAGTATTTTAAGATTTATTTTTATTGAAATCTTCATCATGCAGAGACTGAATATTGCATATTAGGTTAAAAAACTTTAAAAGTTGCTTTTATTATCCATATTAAACCGGTTCTGCAAAGTTTTAAAACACCCATCTAAATGCATTTCACATTTCACATTTTAATTGATTTTGAAAGATGAGAGGTTTTTAAAAATTGAATTAACTATCTCTCATAAAATCTTTTCATACAATCCTGATCAAATTTATTTTCTAAATTGCTTTATCATGCTAAAAGAAAAGATTAAAATTGATCAAATGCCGGAATACAATTTTTTTATTTTCATAAAAGTACCGCCAGAAGTTTTCAGAAATATTTAATGGATTGTTCCTGTATTTAGAAATATTTAATGGATTGTTCCTGTATCTAGAAATATTTAATTGATTGTTCCTGTATCTAGAAATAAAATATTTAATGGATTGTTCCTGTATTTAGAAATATTTAATGGATTGTTCCTGTATTTAGAAATATTTAATGGATTGTTCCTGTTTTTAGAAATAGACAGTCGTCGTTGCATATATCAATACAATGAAAACGACTTTTAATTTCGATTTATATCAAGCTTCTAAACATCATGGATACGTACACATATCATGGAAAGAGAAGCTGTGGATTAAAAAACTTCTCTTTGATTATTTGTAAACCTGTAAATCGGAAAAACGATCAAAAATTTTTAAAAAGTCGTCTTCATTGTATTGTCACTGTACATAAAACCTGCAACTACAAAGGAAAACCTAATTTTTGCTGTCTTTTCATTTAGTTATATCTTGCAATTATCTTTTCCCAATTGTATCCTTTGAATGTTTGTCTTGAAACCGATAGTAAAAGTATTTAGTTTAATGGTTGAAACTTTATTATAAAGATGGTCAAGAAAATGATTAAGAATTGGGGTTCTACAGCATATTGGTAGTTTTTGAAGCTCTTATAGCAAAAAGTGATAAAAACAATTATGTTTTTATGTAAAATATAAATATACATCATATAAATATGTATATAGGAGCTTTGCAATGTTAAGTGATCATCCATTTTTAGAGGGCCCACAACGGTCCCCATAAATTGAAATTATTTCTACAGTCCCTCTGAGATCCCCGAATTTAAAGCCAATGAAAGTCGTCAATGAGCCAATGAAAGTCGTCAATGAGTCAATGAAAGTCGTCAATGAGTCATGAAAGTCAACAGAATAATTTTTCTTAATGGAAGAACAAAGTTAAAAATACTATTTCAGGGAAATTCATTTTCGAGCTCGAAAGACCATTATCATTTTCTGCCAAATTATCCAAGGCATTACTCTGGATCATCAAAAAGGCCTCTCCCCCACCCCTTCATAACTACACAACTCTAGTCGCATCTCCCCCTCCCTCCTCCTTCTAGCCGCATACCCCCCCCCCGTTCACCAGCTCATAACCTCTAGATTTCTAGTTGCCTAAATCATCTGGAGCAATTAACAGTTTTTGCAAAACTTAGACAAAACTAATTTCTCTAATCTTAGGGATATTCTTCTATACTCTACAGAAGAAGGAAACTTAAATCCCTAGTTTAGACATTCATTCATTCATTCATTCACCCATTCATCCTATTTATCCCATTTTATACATGCTTCCTAATTCATTCATATCTATTTATGCAACTGCCTTGTGTTATAATACGATAAATTATATTTTTGCTTAATTTAGTTTGTTTTAGGTTAAAATTCAAGCCTTTAAATCCCGAACGTAGAAAATTGAATTTTAACCTGAAACAAACTAAATTAAGTAAAAATCCCGGCAAAAATATAATTTATACACAAGGCAGTTGCAGACTATATTTTATTCCATTTTGAGACAATTCATATCCCGTGTATTTTCCTGTAATTTGAAAATCTTCAGGGATATTATTTCTCAAAATTGTCCTGGCACATTATGAGAAATAATGTCCCAGAAGATTTTCAAATTACATGTCTAAGATTTTCACTGAAAAAAGCATTTATAACTTATTTCTAAATACATACATAATATCAATTTTTAAAGTGTAACAGGTGAATTTTTCAATAGTTCAGTTTGATAAATGAAACACTTTTCCTGCAGGCTCAATCTTCATGGGATTCGTCTCTCTGATGTTCCTGGTGCTGGAGACACTCTAGATTGTTGGTGAGTGACAACCTCAGTCTGGTTCACCACCACATCATCAGGCCACTCATCCCAGAGATCCTCACTCTCATCCCCCCTCTTCAACTCTACAGGTGTTATCTCCTTCTCCTTCTCCACAACAGCAACATCTTCAACAGTAGTAGAAACTGTGAGGTAGAGGAATTCTTTTCAGATGCTGCTAGCTTGTTGGAAACATTGATAACAGCTGCCTTAGAAGTTGAAATGTAACCTAGAAACAGAATTGATCATACTGTGTCGAACAAATTGTAATAATTCGACTGTCTTTCTTGATCTGTATCTACGCCTCAAAATCCGGGAAGATAATTGATGAATCTAACATCTTCCTTGCCAGTTCAAAATCTGGATTTTTTACTAAATTTTGCAGATTTTAGAGTTTTTTTCGCGTTCTTTTGGTTTAAAAATGAATAGAATATATAAACTAGCTCGAAGAAACAAACAAATTATTTTTAGATATTTGTAATTATGTTGTTTATAATTAGGATAATCGAAGAATGTGCATCGTGAAACCTTTTAGAAATATTAGTTACAAGGGTGTGTTCTTGTTTCTCCACTCTTATAACATAATTAGCAAAAAATATTAAATAATTTTACTTGATAAATGAGGATTAATCTACTAAATATTAAAGGGATTGTAAACGTTGTTTTAATGTCCGATTAAATACCCTTAAACCTTCTTAAATAAACTAACGTACAATTACAATCATACACTTTTCTGCGGAGGAAAAATGGTAACTCCGTTTTCCTTAATCAGTCAAAGTTTGAAAGGGTATCGATATTAATCTAATATAGAGGTCATAGAGGGTCATAGAAAAGAAATTACTTCTACATTAGCTTTAAATACAATTACGTCTTAACTCTAGCTTTTGAATAAATAAATCCATTAGCAACACCATAATTTTAATATAAAATGAAATTCAAAACATTAATTCGTTTTAGTTAATTTTCTTTAGCTTTAATTTACTACTTTTTAATAACTTTTTTTTTAAAGATTGCTTCTCTGATTGCTTCTCCTTCGATGAATATAATTTTCCATTTGTCTGTCTAGATCATCTGAATGGGGTAATCACCTAAAACAGGATATATGGAATTGCAATACACTGATCAAAATAACTTAACCTTAATTTTCCATTTTAAAGTTGTCTATAAATATAATGTTGTAATCTCTATTTGTCTGTCTGTCTGTTTGTTTGTCTGATCATAGCTCAGGAACCCCTGGACCGATTTGTCTAAAATTTTGATTAAGGAACTCTGAGACCCACGGAAATGTTCTTAGCTTAGTTTTGAGATTCTAAGTTGAGTAGGTTGACTTTAATGGCAAAAATTTGTTTTCCCGGTTAAATCGTTCAAGTGGAGTTAAACAGCGGGAGTAACTTTTAGTAACCTGGGCAGCGCTGGGTTCCAAGCTAGTAGGTTATATGTGGTTGTATGATTAAGTTTATGATTATGTAGCTTTATGATTAAGTTTATGATTATGTGGTTGCATGATTAAGTTTATGATTATGTGTTTGTATGATTAAGTTTATGATTATGTGGTTGTATAATTAAGTTTTTGATTATGTAGCTTTATGATTAAGTTTATGATTATGTGGTTGTATGATTAAGTTTATGATTATGTAGCTGTATGATTAAGTTTATGATTATGTGGTTGCATGATTAAGTTTATGATTATGTGGTTGCATGATTAAGTTTATGATTATGTGATTGAAAGATTAAGTTTATGATTATGTGGTTGCATGATTAAGTTTATGATTACGTGGTTCAATGATAAAGTTTATGATTATGTGGTTGAATGATTAAGTTTATGATTATGTGGTTGTATGATTAAGTTTATGACTATGTAGCTGTATGATTAAGTTTATGATTATGTAGATTTATGATTAAGTATATAATTATGTGGTTGTATGATTAAGTTTATGATTATGTGGTTCAATGATTAAGTTTATGATTATGTAGCTTTATGATTAAGTTTATGATTAGGAGGTTGCATGATTAAGTTTATGATTATGTAGCTGTATGATTCAGTTTATGATTATGTAGCTGTATGATTAAGTTTATGATTATGTAGATTTATGATTAAGTTTATGATTATGAGGTTGTATGATTAAGTTTATGATTATGTGGTTGTATGATTAAGTTTATGATTATGTGGTTGTATTATTAAGTTTATGATTATGTAGCTGTATGATTAAGTTTATGATTATGTGGTTGCATGCATGATTAAGTTAATGATTATGTGGTTGCATGATTAAGTTTATGATTATGTGGTTGAATGATTAAGTTTATGATTATGTGGTTGAATGATTAAGTATATAATTATGTGGTTGTATGATTAAGTTTATGATTATGTGGTTGCATGATTAAGTTTATGATTATGTAATAATATGATCAAGTTTATGATTATGTGGTTGTATGATTAAGTTTATGATTATGTGGTTGAATGAACCGAATGAAGATTAATGGGCCTAGGTATCAGGGTATCTGAGTATCTGAGAAGGGTAGGTTAGAAGAGAAAGATTAGATTACATGTCAATGATTAGTGTCAATATTCATCCCAGACCTCTACTCTCTACTCTCCAGGTTTATATTTCTATATTTTACTTAAATTACTTGTATCCATATATAGACCTACTAGCTGAAGTGCCCGACGTTGCCCGTGGATTTATAAAAAAATAGAATTTTGAAAAATAGTCATTTTGAAGTATATAAAAATCATATGCATGAATATTTAAATATACTATTCGGCTTGTCAGTTTTAGTGTTTCTTTGCTTTCTGTAAACGTTAAAATTTTGCAAATCCGCCGATGAAAACTGGAAAATCTGCTCACACAAAAAATTGTGCTTCTCCTAACAGATGTACTTTGTTCCACTAATTACTTTCCTAGACTGTTATTTTTACTTTATCGGCATCTTTTGTAAAGAAATATATTCAAGGAGCAAAGATAGTATATTGATTGCAATTTTTAAAGAATCCCTCTTCATCACTTATATTTCAATAAAGAAAAGAAAAGCTTTTAAATTAACTGCTAATCAACTGCATCCAATAAATATCAAAACGACGGATCAGAATTAAAAAACTAAAATTAAAATAATTTAGATTTGTTTTAATGTTGGAAATCCGCCGATGAAAACTGGAAAATCAACAACAGTCTTTAAAACGTTCCTTCCTTGGATCTTTTTTTCCATTATTTCTATAAAATGAAGCTCTTCGCTTATATATTTATATTTGTTTATACGTATGCAGCAGAATCCACATTTTGAATGTTTTCCATGACTTTTGTTTTGTAAAATTAATACTTTCTCCGTTGGAAACACTTTGAAATAAACATCCAGATATGGACAAATAGCTAATTTGTTTTAGCTATGATAAATAAACAGCTAGATACGGACAAATAGCTAACTTGTTTTTAGCTATGAGAAATAGCTTATTTGTTTATTATATAGGTTATACAATGTATTTTGTACGTAACTATTAGAAGTAACGAATTATTTGTATCAAAATTGAGAATAAGATTATCTACATGTTGGGATCGAATACAGTGATAACCAGAATACTCTGGAATATGGAGACAACTTCTTGACTCAATTTATGACTTTGAACAGTGCAATGAACATGACACACCACAACTGTGCGGTGTAAAAAGGCCTAATTGGCTTAATAAGTGATTTATAATAAGTTACTAGAAAAGTATTTCCTTTGTAAACACATCAAATACAATTTATTATTGCTTTAATGTCGTCTTCATATTCTACAGTTTTCTGGTTATCACTGTAGAAGAACATATATAAAAGACTAAGATATTTCGAAGTGTTGATTTTATATAAGTTATCTGCAGTATACATTTTGGATATTTTTGTTCGTTGATTTTATACCAAAAAACGTATTTTTATCATCAATATTAGTTTTGACTAAAAACATGTTCGCAAATGGGATAAAACTGTTAAAATTTGTATTAGTTAAAAAAGGGGGCGAGGGAAGCCTAACATTTAGATACAATTGCATAATAAATGTATTTGATTAAAAATAGATATTTATATATCTATAGATATCTATAGATTTTTACGCAATTATAATATGATAATAAGGAACTGTTTTGTGTTGAAAATGGTAGTCAATAAAGGGTTGCTAAAAGGTTAATTAAAAACCTCAGCAAACAAATATCAGAAAGGTAATATTTAATATCTAAATAAATCCAAATATGAATATCGATGTTCTAGTAAGAATAATTAAAAATAATAATAATAAGTAATGATTAAAATCCCCAATATATGGTGCATCTTTAATCCATCCATCCATACAATTATATTAGTCTCAACCAATCACAAATCCCTGTTCTCTAGTTCCTAAACTCTGTTTTCTAGTTCCTAAACTCTGTTCTCTAGTTCCTGAGCCCTGTTGTCTAGTTCTTGAGCAATGTTTTCTAGTTCCTAAACTCTTTTCTCTAGTTCCTGAGCCCTGTTGTCTAGTTCCTGAGCAATGTTCTGTAGTTCCTGAGCAATGTTCTCTAGTTCCTAAACTCTGTTCTCTAGTTCCTGAGCCCTGTTGTCTAGTTCCTGAGCCCTGTTGTCTAGTTCCTGAGCAATGTTCTCTAGTTCCTGAGCAATGTTTTCTAGTTCATAAACTCTATTCTCTAGTTCCTGAGCCCTGTTGTCTAGTTCCTGAGCCTTGTTGTCTAGTTCCTGAGCAATGTTCTCTAGTTCCTAAACTCTGTTCTCTAGTTCCTGAGCCCTGTTGTCTAGTTCCTGAGCAATGTTCTCTAGTCCCTAAACTCTGTTCACTAGTTCCTAAACCCTGTTCTCTAGTTCCTAAACCCTGTTCACTAGTTCCTAAACCATGTTCTCTAGTTCCTGAACCCCCGTTCTCTAGTTCCTGAACCCTGTCTTCTAGTTCCTGAACCCTGTTCTCTAGTTCCCTAGCCCTGTTCTCTAGTTCCTGAACCGTTTCTTCTAGTTCCTGAACCCTGTTCTCTAGTTCCTGAACCCTGTTATCTAGTTCCTAAACCCTGATCTCTAATTCCTGAACCTTGTTCTCAGTTCCTGAACCATGTTCTCTAGCTTCTGAACCCTGTTCTCTAGGTTCTAAACCCTGTTCTCTATAGTTCCTGAATCCTGTTCTCTAGTTCCTAAACTCACTTTCTTATTTTCCTGAATTATATTTTATAATTTGATAAGAAAACGTTGAAAAAAAAACTTGGTTCTCTTGTTTTAGGAGCATTAAGTAAAATTTTGTAATTCTAGCCTTGCAACTTCGAGTTTGCTAAAGTTTTAATATATGTTTTCAAGTTCCGTTTTTGTAGTAGCAGTGTATATTTGTATCTGTTTGTGTTTCCCTTTTGTTTTCTTGTGTTTTAATGTCTAGTGCATTTTACATTCTGAACTTGGGCCAATATTTTGACTTTCCTCCCAGCCTAGAGTTAGATATATTCAGCTGTTAGTTGTTAATAAACACAGGGGTCACTTCTACTTTAAATATTGTTTATATCAGTTTGATGTTTTCATTTACAGCTTGTCGTATTTTATTGATTTGTTTAGTTAATAGATTTATCCTGTACAGTGTCAACACCACTACTTTATATACTCTTCCTCCTACTACTTAGTGAAGTTTCTTACCTACTTTATATACCCTTCCTCCTTTTTAGTGAAGTTTCTTACCTACTTTATACCCTTCCTCCTACTTAGTGAAGTTTCTTACCTACTTTATATACCCTTCCTCGATCCTACTTAGTGAAGTTTCTTACCTACTTTATATACCCTTCCTCCTACTTAGTATAGTTCATACCCTTATACTTAGTATAGTTCATACCTACTTTATATACCCGCTCTTCTACTTAGTATAGTTCCTACCTATACTTTATATACCCTCCCTTCTACTTAGTATATTTTTATACCTATACTTTATATACCCTCCCTTCTACTTAGTATAGTTCCATACCTATACTTTATATATCCCTTCCTCCTACTTAGTATAGTTCCATACCTATACTTTATATACCCTTCCTCCTACTTAGTATAGTTCCATACCTATACTTTATATATCCCTTCCTCCTAATTAGTATAGTTCCATACCTATACTTTAAATACCCTCCCTTCTACTTAGTATAGTTCAATACCTATACTTTATATACCCTTATTCCTTACAATAAGCTTTACGCCGTCTTACTTTAACGATTTGGGGGTAAAGTGTTTTAAATGTAATCTTTCAATGGTATATTAATTGATTTTGCAAAGAAAGAAACTAGTTAAGAGTAGTAGGTCATCAAGAATTATCATGTACATGTGATAAGATATCACTACAATGAGAAGTGTGGCATAAATGTTGGCAAAGGAGTTGATTATGTTTGAAAGTTGCAACGGACATATTTCCTACAATGTTCTGAAGTCAGAACTTGTTTGCTCTGAATCTCAGGATTAATGAGATCTACAAATTAATTGAATTGTTCTTCCATTTCCCGTAATGGTCATACCCTGCAGGGACAATTTCAATCAAGACATCAAGTATTATCCTCAAATTATAAAGTTCCCACATTGGATATCGAGATCAAGCGTTCAAGATAACCAATATCTACACGATAGCTACGATCTCAGGCCACTTCTTTTTTTTCTTTCTTAGGTTTCATTTTTAACTAAAATTTTGGATCAGCAATTATTTCTTTTGAAGCTAGAGCAATCTAAAAAAAAATATGCATTGAAAAAAACGAAAATAGAGCTACGGGTACCTCCTACGAACCTTGCCCAGACCACAAAAATAATTTTTTTTTAAATTTTCTTTTTGAAATCAGTTGGTACAATCCACAGCCCGCTATTTCAATCAAATTTTTTTATCTAACCCACCAGGGTACAAAAATAAAACATTTTTTCTGAATCTGAAATTACAAAAAAAAAACTTTTAAAAAGTCATCACTTTAATTAATAATATTTTTACTTTAGAAATGATGTTCACGCTTTCATTTGTTATTAGTCCATTTATATGATAGGTTCAAGGTATTAGGTAGTTAAATAGGCCAAAAATGTTGTAAGTTTTTTTTCAGGGGCCTTCTAAGGGACTGTTCACGCAAAAAAAGAACGCATTTTCAAATGTAAACTTATGTCTTAGAGAGCACAAGCCATCCAAGGTATCGTTTTATAGGTAAAAGCATATGCGCATGTTTCAACAATGATATTGGTTTTTGAAAAAATTTACCACCGAGGTCATTATCCGCAAATTTGATTTCTAAGGGGTCATTTTAGGAGGTCAAATTATATTAATAGCACACAAACATCGTCATGGGTGTCTAAACAGGGGTAAACGCCCATGGTAAATCCATTTTCAATCTTTTTTTTCGAAAATTTGACTCCCGAGGTCACAACTGCCCATTTTGACCTCCAAGTGGATTTCAAAAAGAAAATTTTTAAAAAAATTATTTTTGTGGTCCGGGCAAGGTTCGTACGGAGGTACTTGTAGCTCTATTTTCGTTTTTTTTTCAATGCATATTTTTTTTAGATTGCTCTAACTTCAAAAGTAATTATTGCTGATCCAAAATTTTAGTTAAAAATGAAACCTAAGACTAACAGCTTATGATTTTAAAAAAAAATTTCGAAAATCTTTAATTTTTTCCATACTTTATGAACGAATGAAAATGAGACGTGAAAAATCGAAAAATTGAAAATCCGGGAAATCGATTTTCGACTTACGCTCAAATAATTGGTTGTAACAAAAAAAGAATGAGGCCTAGAAAGAAAAATTTCACTTCATGAAATAACTGAAATATAGAGCTTTCGAATGACACCTTGATCGTAAAAATTGAATTATAATTGTTTCTTCAGTTACTAATACCCCTACTGCACAGTTCTTTTTAAGACACCCTGTATATATAGAGTAATGTATATAAGACGACATTCATTTAAAAGTAGGATGGGTTGCTTCGGGAGTAAAGCTGCGGGTATATAAGACGACATATATTTAGAAGTATTATTGGTTGCTTTGGGAATAAAGCTGCAGGTATATAAAACAACATTTATTCAAAAGTTGGATGGGTTGCTCCGGGAGTAAAGCTGCGGATATATAAGACAACATTTATTTAGAAGTAGGATGGGTTGCTCCGGGAGTAAAGCTGCGGGTATATAAGACAACATTTATTCAAAAGTAGGATGGGTTGCTCCGGGAGTAAAGCTGCGGGTATATAGGACGACATTCATTTAAAAGTAGGATGGGTTGCTCCGGGAGTAAAGCTGCGGGTATATAAGACAACATTTATTTAGAAGTAGGATGGGTTGCTCCGGGAATAAAGCTGCGGGTATATAAGACGACATATATTTAGTAGTAGGATGGGTAGCTCCGGGAGTAAAGCTGCGGGTATATAAGACTACATTTATTTAGAAGTAGGATGGGTTGCTCCGGGAGTAAAGCTGCGGGTATATAAGACGACATATATTTAGAAGTAGGATGGGTTGCTCCGGGAGTAAAGCTGCGGGTTCTCCTATGATGAGAATGCTTGAATATGAACGGATGGCGGAGAATGAAAATGCAGGTCTCAAGATTCAACCCAACAGGATAGTTCAGATTAACATTGAAATACATTTATAGGGGGGGTCTTATTTTCTCTCCACAGAACTTTTCTCTAACAAAGAAAACTACAATTGGATCCATTAAAGTTTGGCATAGGGCATTTTAGCAATTTGTATATTTGATGTTATTGAAGAAAAAATCAGTTGTTTGACTTCTCAACTTGTTTAGTGAAATAGGACTATATCAAACCTGTGATTCATGTTCATATTTAAAATCATAACTTGAGTCTAAATATTCAAAGATCTATAGTTGGAATTATCATAACATCTGGTTTCAAAGATATTGGGCTAAGAAAATCAAAGTTTGTGGGAAAAAATCAGTTTCTTTTTATTTTTAAAACATTTAATATTTTTTTAGAACAAATGTTTTTACATTGCTTTCAGTAAGTTTGAGATTACGAACCAAAGACTAGGATTTTTTCAAACAGTAATTTTGCATAAATAATATCCAGGTTTTCAATAATTCTGAATTTAGTTTGAAAACTGAGGAGTGGAGGGAAGGGTTGATCAGTACCAGAACATTCTATAATTGGTTTCATGCAGGTACAGTACAGTTTACAGTACAGTTACAGTACAGTTTACTGTACATTTTACAGTACAGTTTACAGTACATTTTACAGTACAGTTTACAGTAGAGTTTACAGTACAGTTTACAGTACAGTTTACAGTACATTTTACAGTACAGTTACAGTACAGTTTACATTACAGTTTACAGTACATTTTACAGAACAGTTTACAGTACAGTTTACAGTACAGTTTACTGTACAGTTTACAGTACAGTTTATAGTACAGTTTACAGCACAGTTTGCAGTACAGTTTACAGTACAGTTTACAGTACAGTTTACAGTTCAGTTTACAGCACAGCTTACAGTACAGTTTACAGTACTGTTTACAGTACAGTTTACAGTACAATTTACAGTACAGTTTACAGTACAGTTTGCAGTACAGTTTGCAGTAAAGTTTACACTAAAGTTTACACTACAGTTTACAGTACAGTTAGCAGTACAGTTTGTTTGCCATACAGTTTACACTACAGTTTACAGCACAGTTTACAGCACATTTTACAGTGCAGTTTACAGTACAGTTTACAGTACAGTTTACAGTACAGCTTACAGTACAGTTTACAGTAAAGTTTACAGTACAGTTTACAATACAGTTTACAGTACAGTTTACAGTTTAGTTTACAGTACAGTTTACAGTACAGTTTACAGTTTAGTTTACAGTACAGTTTACAGTTAATTTAACTGTACAGTTTACAGTTTAGTTTACAGTACAGTTTACAGTAAAAAATGTTTGATTCAATGATATGTAGAATCTCTACATATGGCTGGACTGGTAAAAGTTTAATTTTTACTTAGTCCAACTTTTAGGTTCAATCACCAGCTCTAATCTAGAATATATATAAGAAAGTCAAAGTTCTTTGAAAAAAAGTTTTTGGAAATAAAAACCCTAAATTTTTGCACTAAAAAAGTCCTGTGGAAAAAAGTCCTTAAGATAAAAAGTCCCGGTTAATAAAGTCCCACCATTTTGAGACTTTTATTTTCAAGGACTTTTTTTCTGGTTCCAACATGATTATATACAAAAACGTCCCCTGAAAAAGTCCCATTATAGTAGAAAATGCATGGGAACAAAAAATGTTTACAACCATGCAAAAAAGGGGCAGGACTTTAATTCCTGTGATCTTATTTCCTGAGAAAATTGGGACTTTTTACATTTCCATTTTTTTCCTGAAACTTTTTTTCCGGTGACTTTTCATTCCTGACCTTCAGGCTTAAGCATACTTTGTTTGTGCTTTAATTCAAGCTTTATAAAGTTTGACTTTAAGTTTGATACAACTGTACAACTAAACAACTTTCTCAAGAAAACTTTAAACTTTTCTAGGCATTAAATCTGTTTATAATTAGAAAATGACATCTTGGAATATTTATTTTCTTTCTTTCTTTCCCCTGAAGCTATAGTTAAGATTTATATATATACAATATCTATATATATTTGGCTTAACTTTGTGTGTATCCAATAGACGTTAAAACGGCTGAACCAATCAGTTCAAAATGTTTCGGGAAACTCAAATGTCCCCAAGGAAGGTTTTTGACTGGTTTTATTAAAATATTTTGCTTAACAAAAAATGTTTCTTTTTGATAAAAAAAACGCCATTAAAAATCTGCAAAACAATAGATTGTTATGTTTCCTGAAGTATGTAGAAAACTGGCTACCCTTAAAGTAAAATTATTATCAGAATGATGGGCGCGAAGTGGCTTTAAAGCCTAGTATTGCTAGAATTGTAGAATTGTTTTGCAGCATAATTAAGAATATTAATGAAGATGCTTTCTGCTCAGATTGGTTTATTTATAAATGTAAATATATACAGAGTCCGTGCTTTTATAGAAATATACATAGTTCTCTAGATTATGTATCAACTAACGAGATCGGGCCGATAATAAAGTTTTGCCAGGCCGTACACCATTGTTTGATCTTACAAACCCAAACATAATCTTGAAGCATTGGATATAGAGATTTCAAATCTGCAAAGTGCTTTTTTTAAATCAGTTTTAAATAAGTAATTGGCAATTAAAACACTTGTGAACTAAATATTCTAACATTTTGAATTTATGTAGAAAAACAAATTGGTTGTTTACAAAGTAAACTAGTTTGCCTTCTAATTGTAATCTTTATTTCTGTAAGAAACTGATGTTTTCGTAAAATCTAGTGTTGGGCCGAAAGTTCAGATTTAAATAATTTAGAAATTTTCACAATTTTCGGAAAAGTCTTTAAAATTATAATGAAGATATAAAGAATGATCGAAAGAGAATAAACATTTTGAACAATATTTCAAAATAACTGCAATCATTTTGGAAATATGGAATTTGGAATTTTTAGGGTTTCAAACTGGAATTATGAATCAATCTTAATTGAGCAGAATTTTTTTAAATCATATCATTAGCCAAAGGAATTGAGTCTTTACAACATACTCTGACTTAAAATCCCTATATTTTTGCGACCCAATGTCACAGACCTTAGATATTTCAAACTATGCATTCTGTAAGATGAAATATCAAAGAGCACCACCAGATTGCAAAGATTTAGGGATTAGAAAATTTGAGTTTGTTGCAAAGACTCAATTCCTTTGCCTAATGATATGATTTTAAAAAAGTTCTGCTTTAATTAAGATTGATTAATAATTCCAGTTGGAAACCCTAAAAATCCAAATTCCATATTTCCAAAATGTTTGCAGTTATTTTCTGCTAGATAATTTGAATTTTTATACGGAATATTTCTAACCCTAGTTGAATCCTGAAGAAGTTTATGTGTGTATATGTAACCAAATCTTGTCTTCTCACGAATACTTGTAAATTCAATTTACATATTTTATTCTTTTCCACAAAACAAGAAAACAAAGCAGCATTTACCAAAATAATATTTAATTTAAGTATGCTGTTTATAATCTTGATATTTATGCATGGTTTGCTAGGTTATAACTGCAGAGGCAAAGATTAATAATGAGAAAATTCGAAATTTCTAAGAATTAAAAAGATAATTCTGAACCAAAAACAAAAATGTTTGAGCAGGCATAAAAAGTTCCAATTTTACAAGAGTGACACATTAATATGTTTAAAGAGAATGTAAATGAAAAATGATAGGGGGTATAGAGGCGGGAACCTAATCATTTTAGGAGTTGATCAAGGCCCATGTATAAAATTTTTAAATAGATCATATTCAGCAAATACGTAACCAATCTGAAAACGACGATATCCAAGAAAAGACTAACAAACTTAGGTTTTATCCTATTATTATTTGAACTTAATGATTTTAAATTTTTAATAGATATAATTGATAATATTATGTGTACGTCCGTATCACGTGATCATAACTCCCACCAATGGCAGTGCAGTATACTGGTCACGTGATACTGACGGAGATAAATGACAATAATACGTAGTTTAAAACTATGATTTTTATATAAAATTTTATATATATAAAGGAACTAAGGAACTGAGTTTTTGCCACAAACTCTGATTTTCATATCGTTATTTCAATGCAACCCAATGTCATAGACGTTTGATATTTCAAACTATGAATTCTGTTAGATCAAATAATTTGAGTTTGAAATATCAAAGGTTTACACCATGACGTTGCAAAGATATAGGGACTAGAAAATTTGAGTTTGTGGCAATAACTCAATTCCTTATAGGTCTCGATCAACTCCTAAACTGCTTAGGTTTCAGTCTATACCCCCTTTCATTTTTCCTTTACAGTCCCTTTAAGGGAAAGATATAGCAATATATTTCTGAAACGATAGATACGTTATGCATTGAACAATAATGATGACATCATTTGTATACACTTCTAAACTTCAGGTACCCACATTGGATATCAAGATTAAGTATTCAAGATTATTTTCTTGCCTCAATGTTCATGTTTTGACCTTTTTCGTGTGTTGTTTGTTTTTTAAAGATGTTTGCAAATATGAAAATCCTTCTAATTCTACAATTCTTGCAAAAACTGTAGAAAGAGAAATCAGTGCTTTGATCTAACATTTTCACATTACGGAGAAAAATTAGATTGCTAAGCAGCAAAGAAGAACTAAATTACATTCTTCCACGAGATGAATTCTTTTTTTTCTGAAAGTGAAATAAATGTTTTCTTTTTAGGATATTGTTCAGCGTATATTCAAAATCCTCTTTACATGCTTATTCTAGATTTTAGGTAGGTTTACTTGATACTTTTACAAAATTTCATGGCTAGGGATCTTTTCATATTGTTTCCTCGTTTAAATAACAAATTTAATATTCTATGTTACTCGAAAGGAATTGAGTTTTTGCCACAAACTTAGATTTGTAATCCTTATATCTTTGCAACCCTTTGTCAAAGACCTTTGATATTTCAAACTTTAAATTATGTTAGATGAAATATTGTGAGTTTGAAATATCAAAGGTTTACACCATTAGGTTGCAAAGATATAAAAATTAAAAAATTTGAGTTTGTGGCAATAACTCAATTCCTTTGTATGATGATACTAGCTTGAGAACCAATGTTGCCCAGCAGGGTACTAATTGTTATACTCGCCGTTTACCCGCGCATGGTCGTAAATTATGATTTTAGCTATTTTTCCCTAAAAAGTCCACTCAACTTCGAATCTCAAAACATTCCCGTGGTTTTGAGGCAAATCGGTCAAGAGGTTTCTGAACTATGATCAGAATCCAAACAAACCAACAAACAATCAGAGATTACAACTTTATATATAGAAATATTTCAAAATACTGTTTTAAATTAATTTTTCATGAAAATATTTGATAATATTAGAGAAAAAAAACAATTTAAATTTATTCTATCGTTTCTTTTATGTTTGTTTTAAATGTATTTCCTAGTTACATCTAGTATAAATAAATTTAAGTCTTTCTTTGATATAAAATATAGTTTTTCTTATAATTTACACTTTTATTTAAAACATAAGAAAACTCATGAAACTCAAGAATAAGTAATCTTGCTAAAAAGCCAAATTTTACTTTTACTGCATTCCAAAAATTTAAAGCATTAGAATCAATCGAAATATTGCAAGGAGTAATTATTTTTTTAGGCATTTTATTTAAAGAATCAGGGTTTTTAATTTTTTATTTCAAGAATTGTAATCAAAAAAGGTTTATGATGATATAAGTCAGCTTCTAAAATGCATTTAACGATTTATTTAATGCATTTAGTAAAGAACGTAAATAATGTATCAAGTTTAGTTTAATGTATTTCTGAACTTAAAATAGTTTGTGGTTTAATTGCATGCTTACCTTTAATTATAATGATAAACCAATGAATTGTTTTATAGAAAGTTTTTTAATTTGAAACTAGAATTTACAAAATGTTATCATTATCATTTTTATTATTTTAATTTAGGCTTTAACTAACTTTATTAGCGGTTTCATCTAAGTTTAAGCTAAATTCTTAAGTTGCTTGGCGCCCTTCTTTCTGGTTATAACTTTAGCTTTCTTTTATATGTTGCCTCTTGCATTTACTTCGTTTATCATTTTATCATTATATTCGCAGATTTTTATGTTTTCACAAATTGTTCAAATATTCAAATCTGTTGGAAGAAAAAGTTTTAACTTTTGGCCGGCCATATCCCTTCTTTGGAGTCATGTGAGATTTGACAAGAATATGTGACCCAATCGGTTCAGCCGTTTTGACGTGCATAGGATAAAATAAACAGAAAGCCCAAATGAATAAATAGATGTGAAGTGTTGTATGAGGTGTGTAAAGTTTTATGAAAAGCATTTTACGAAAATAAATCTTTTGAGGATTTATCTAAATGAAAAACAAAATGAAAAACAAAGACAGTTTAAATAATTCAATTCATATAAACACAGACAGTCACTGTGTTGGGCTGATTTATGATACATTTATGTATGTATAACGATTTAATATCAAAATTTCAAGGTTCTATACTGAAATTTATGTCTTTTAATATTGAATAATCAAAATTTAAAATTTAGCTAAATATTTGATTATTTTTCATTAAAATTAAAATAAAACTAAAATGTTTTTTTTCCTTGAAATGAAAATCCATATTTAATTTGTAGTATATTGTATGAGTTTGTATACTTCATATATAATTCAAGGCTTGAAAATTCCAACCCTTTTTCTTCCAAATATACATCATTAAACTACAATCCATTATAGTTTTTGCACAAATAAACAAAACAAATTGCATAATAATAATAAAACAAAGAATACTATTTGCAAAATCAAAATGATATTACAAATGTTGCTTAAAATAGCTTACAACATTTTTTAAGAAATAGATTAACTTTATTGTTTTACACAGGCTGATTATTTGAATGTTATACTTTCTAATTGTTTTTTTGTCGTTTCCGTCCTGCAAACTCATTTAATATTTCAGTATTTGTCTCTGCAAGCTGTAACATTTCATCACAATTTGACATATCAAATACTAGCTGAAGTACCCGGCGTTGCCGGGAATTTTGATTAAAAAAAAGATTTGGAAAAAAATCTGAATTTGAAGAAAAAAAATTAAAATTTGTTTAGACTATATTACTCCACTGGATACCCTTGGGTTCCCTAAAAAATTCAGCCAATTTGTTTCAGCTGTTTGGCCATGGCTATAGCTAACACATATATATATATATATGCATATTTATATATGAGCGAAGAGCTATATTATAAAGAACTATTTTTTTCCTTTCTTTTATTTTTACTTTTTTTCTGCGGATGTATTTTTGATGTGCAAGTATTTCCATACAACTCTGGTAGTTTAAAGGTTGTTGAACTACATATATTTCAAAGACATAATTGGATTCAAACTGAGTAAAGAGTAAACAGTGATCCATGATAATTTTCAAATAACTTAACTTCTTGAAAACATAAATAAAAAATTATCTGCTTTATAATTATAAAATATACATTTCTAAGGCTACAAAAAAGGTATAAGTTATTTATTGAGTTATAATCAAAGGCAATGGTATTGCAACACTTAAAAGTTGATCCCGTTCTAAACATTGATGCAACTTTTCAGAGCAGCCTGAATCTTTGTGAGGTGTTCAATAAATGTGTATTTATAAAAATATTTTTATATTCTATAACTGAGTACATAGCAGTGCAAAACACGTTGTGAAAACCTTTAATAACATAATTAGTAATAATTATTGAATCTACAAATTATACAACAAAATAAAAACAATTCTTATTCTTTGTTGAAAACAACTTTGATAATATTGAAATGTAAATATAAACCTTAAGAGAATGTAATATACAATTTTAAGTGACCCTTTATTTAAAACAGGGACATGTCCGATTCCCAGCGGTACCCTGTAAACCTTTATCTGATAAAATATGTGGAAGAAACCATCGATCTTCTAGCTTTTAAAGCGACGCGATTTACTCCATTGCTTGTCTAGTAGAAAGTCACTTTTACAGAGTCACCACAATTAAAGTTATATTTTAAATTTTTTTAAAAAATAAAATCTCATTCATTCATGTTCAATATTCATACAAATAATTTAAGAGTTACATGTGTGAAAAAGGCATGCAGATCTTTAAATAGAGAGTCAATTGAAATTACGTCTTCAGTCCCTTTAAATAAATAGAGAGTCAATTAAAATTACAACCACAGTCCCTTTAAATAAATGTTTGTTTAGAAGTGTACCGTTCCTTTAAATAAATGTTTGTTTAGGAGTGTACATTTCCTTTAAATAAATGTTTGTTTAGAAGTGTACCGTTCCTTTAAATAAATGTTTGTTTAGGAGTGTACATTTCCTTTAAATAAATGTTTGTTTAGAAGTGTACAGTCCCTTTAATTAAATGTTTCTTTAGAAGTGTTGATGACTGGTTAAAGGAGCGTGTACCAACAAGTGTTCACTATGAGCGGCTCCATCTTTATCAACAAAGTAATTTTTAATAATTTCGTTTAAAGTAATTTATTTCCTGCAAGCTAGAGTACCCGGCTTTGCCCAGGTTAAGATAAGATAAGAGATAAGATGAAGTGTATTGCTAAAATACGTGTATCTGTATATAGAACGAGTTTACAATTACAAATAGATAATTATATTAACAGTACAAGTATAAAGCCATTAGGTGGAAAATAGCTCTTAGCTGTTTTGATTATTTTTTCCACCTAATTTTAATAATGATAACAACACATTTCAATTAAATAGATTTAAGGAGAACTATTAGAGATCATTTCGTTATTAATAGTTACAGTGACTCCAAGACTCGGCATTAAATCACGAATTTATGATATAATGACGTGACATCCATGGGTTCCCATAAACAAATTCAGTCAATTTTATCCAGTCGTTAAGTCAGCAATAGCGAACATATAAATATATATATGAGCGAAAAGCTTTATTTTAGAAATATATTGATCTATACATTTTCTAATGAAGAAAACGAAAAATTGACAATCTGGATTTGGAAATATAGTTAAATTCTGCTCTATTGTAAGGACGGATGTATAGTGTATATTTGACTATCTATATCTGGATAATTATACTCAAATCCTGCTCTTTTGTATTGTATGTTTAACTATCTAGATCTGGATAACTATAATAGTCAAATCCTATCTGGATAAATATTGTCAAATCCTGCTCTATGATAAGGACGGATGTAAAGTGTAAATTTAACTATCTATATCTGGATGAATATAGTCAAATCCTGCTCTATGATAAGGACGGATTTAAAGTGTAAATTTAACTATCTAGATTTGGATAAATATAGTCAAATCCTGTTCTATGATAAGGACGGGTGTATAGGGTATATTTGACTATCTAGATCTGGATGAATATAGTCAAATCCTGCTCTATTGTAGTGTATGTTTAACTATCTAGATCTGGATGAATATAGTCAGATCCTGCTGTATGATAAGGACGGGTGTATAGGGTATATTCAACTATCTAGATCTGAATAAATATAGTCAAATCCTGCTCTATTGTATAAGGTATGTTTAACTATCTAGATCTGGATGAATATAGTCAAATCCTGCTCTATTGTAGTGTATATTTAACTATCTAGATCTGGATGAATATAGTCAAATCCTGCTCTATGATAAGGACGGGTGTATAGGGTATATTCAACTATCTAGATCTGGATGAATATAGTCAAATCCTGCTCTATTGTAGTGTATATTTAACTATCTAGATCTGGATGAATATAGTCAGATCCTGCTGGATAAATATTGTCAAATCCTGCTCTATGATAAGGACGGATGTAAAGTGTTTTAACTATCTAGATCTGGATGAATATAGTCAGATCCTGCTCTATTGTAGTGTATGTTTCACTATCTAGATCTGGATGAATATAGTCAAATCCTGCTCTATTGTAGTGTATGTTGAACTATCTAGATCTGGATGAATATAGTCAGATCCTGCTCTATGATAAGGACGGGTTTAGAGGGTATATTTAACTATCTATATCTGGATGAATATAGTCAGATCCTGCTCTATTGTAGTGTATGTTTAACTATCTAGATCTGGATGAATATAGTCAGATCCTGCTCTATTGTATTGTATGTTTCACTATCTAGATCTGGATGAATATAGTCAAATCCTGCTCTTTTGTAGTGTATATTTAACTATCTAGATCTGGATGAATATAGTCAGATCCTGCTATGATAAGGACGGGTGTATAGGGTTTATTTAACTATCTAGATCTGGATGAATATAGTCAGATCCTGCTCTATTGTAGTGTATGTTTAACTATCTAGATCTGGATGAATATAGTCAGATCCTGCTGTATGATAAGGACGGGTGTAGTGTTGGAAACATTAAGTCTCCGCTCAGAAAATCATATCTAAGGTAAAATTTTATAGAAATTTCATCCACAAAGTTTTCAAAAAAAAATATGTTCTGTCTAAATTCTTACTTTCAAAAAAATTTAAATACGCAATTGTTACTTTTATAAAATACATGGAATGCAAATTTTTATTTCTGTAAAAAAATATATTTTTCTCTAATTCTTAAAAAAAAGTTTTGAGGACACAAGTATATATTCTAAAATATTAAATATTCATCTAATTATAAAGTTATATCATAGTGTACAACTAATTATCATAATAAGTTTATCATAATTACTAATTATCAAGAAGTGCATGAAATATTTGGCTAAATCATGAATGAAGATTTGACTGAATAAAATTTATATGATTCATCGACATAAATTTGGCATATTTGATTTACAGAAAAAGGTATTCAATATTTGAGATTCTGAGAATTGAAACAGTAAGCTTAAGTATTGACAAAACTCAAAAATCAAAACAAGTATAGCATTTAGGATAAAAACCATAATAGCAATTAGGATACAAAACCAGTATAGCATTTAGGATAAAAACCAGTATATCATTTAGGAAAAAAACCAGTATAGCATTTAGGATTAAAACCAGTATAGCATTTAAGATAAAAACCAGTATAGCATTTAGGATAAAAACCAGTAATTAGGATAAAAACCAGTATAGCATTTAGGATAAAAACCAGTATAGCATTTTAGGATAAAACCAGTATAGCAATTAGGATAAAAACCAGTATATCAATTAGGATAAAAACATATATAGCTATTAGGATAAAAACCAGTATAGCATTTAGGATAAAAACCAGTATAGCAATTAGGATAAAAACCAATATAGCAATTAGGATAAAAACCAGTATAGCATTTAGGATGAAAACCAGTATAGCAATTAGGATAAAAACCAGTATAGCAATTAGGATAAAAACCAATATAGTAATTAGGATAAAAACCAGTATAGCAATTAGAATAAAAAAACATTGAGCTGACACTGTTAAATGTTTTCCTAAAGTTGTCTTAAGGGGCAAATTGCAGTTTAGAAAATTACTTTAGTTATAAACTAAGCTAAGTTTTTGCAATAAAAAAGAAGTTTTTGAGATGGTGTCTTAACATTTCTGTCAGACTCAAATTATTTGGAACAACATTATTCAAAAAGAAATTTAGTATTCGCAACAACCTTTTATTTTCTAATTCCTATATCTTTGCAACCCAATGTCGTTGACCATGAGCTATTTCAAAATATATTTACTAGTACTGAAACTATAGTGATATGTCGTTTTATTAGGTGCCAGATTTGCGCGAAATAGCTGTAAAGGATTAGAAAATTTGAGTGTGTTGCAAAAACTCAATTTCCTACCTATCCCTAAACTCTTTATTTCTTAAAAAATGTCGTCTTTACACGATAAGAAAAATACTCAACTATAATGAAAGAAAATATAAAAACTGCTTCATTCTTTAAAGGGACTGTCGACGGTATTTCACGTGACTCTCTTGTTCAATAGAAACAATCTTTATTTCACAAGAGTATCCTTTAATGTGATGGAGAAATCCTTGTTTACTTTATTAAAAGTGTACTGATTAAAGATTGGCTGGACATTTGCCACAAACTCTATTTTTTATCTTTGCAACTTTAATGTTGTAGACTTTTAATATTTCAAACTATATATCCTGTTAGGTGTTCATTAAAAAATATGAGTATTATATTTATATAACGATATATTAAAGGTTACGTGGACTCGGTTTGGATCCTAGGATAGTTCTGGGAGGGTTCAAGAGCTTACAAGAATCATGTTTCTCTTCTCTCAGGTCACAAAACTAAATTAAATTCAAAAAATGTCAATTGTTTAATATTTAATTTTTTAGGAAGCGTACAACATTAATTCCCTTTGCTTCACAGGTATATTATAAATATACAATATATCTATTTATGTTATTGTTATGGGTACACTCCTTTTAGGCCGGGTTCATTAGCGCCTGATCCAATCAGGGTTCAGTCATGTTTTTGTTGTCTATTCTGAACCAATAGAAATAGTATGGCGGTAACATCTATCTTTCTATCTTTTTCATTATCCAATCAGAGTTATGAAACCTTCAATAGGCGCTATCAGTAAATGGAAATACTTGATTCTAATGAAACTATAGTGGGTATTTTCAAGTACGAAAAGTTTTTGCTGTGATTTTTTATTTTCTATTTATCATACCAAAATCTTTTTCGCACGCATTATACCCAGTACAATAGAATAGCAGGGTGATAAAGTTACTTTTTCGTCCTGTTGTAGGGCGATAAAGTCACGTAATCACCCTACAACAGGTATTATTAATTAGGTGTGATAAATTCCCTTAAAATTGAATGAAATATTTAAAAATCGTCTATGTATAATTCCATTGATGTTTAATTGTATTGAGTCTTTTATAAACAAGAAGTTCAACACAAGAAAAAAACGTACTAACAAATAATTCGCATTTTATAATATATAAGGTCTACGACATTGATTTGCACAGGGATATTTAGAGTTTGTAACAATAGGACTCAATTCCTTTACAACTTGTACTTTGCTTCGGTAAACTTTAACATTTGATATGTTACCAACAAAACCAACGAACCATGTAGTTTTAAAATTTGAAATTTTAACATTTAACACCGAATTAGCTTCTGCACGATTTTATAATATTTAGGAATTTTTTACAAAAGCAATTATTTGGAACAACATTATTCATAAAGAAATTGAGTCTTCGCCACAAACTCAGTGTCGCAGACATTAGTTGTTTCAAAATATGATATATGTTGGATCAAATCTATATATAAATTTGGCTTGTCTGTCTGTTTGTTTGTCTGTCTGTTTGTATCCAATAAACGTCAAAACGGCTGAACCGATCGGGCCCAAATTTTTTGTGGGACATCACGTGACCACAGGAAAGGTCTATGAATGATAAATTTGTTTTAAAGGTTTTTAATCTTGAAAATCCGCGAATTTTTTTTTAAAAATCCGCAAAATATTTTTCTTCTTTGTTTTAAAATGTAAACAAAAAGAACATGTTCACAATTTAAATAGAAGATGGGCGCGAAGCGCCCTAAAAGCCTAGTCTATATATAATTTTGGCTTGTCTGTCTGTTTGTTTGTTTGTATCCAATAAACGTCAAAACGGCTGAACCGATCGGGCCCAATTTTTTTGTGGGACATCACGTGACCACAGGGAAGGTTTATAAATGATAAAAAATTTTAAAAAATGTGTTTGAAAGGTTTTTAATTGAGTAAACAAATTTAAATTCTTGAAAATCCGAGATTTTTTTTTAATTCCGCAAAATTTTTCTCTTCTTTGTTTTAAAATGTAAACAAAAAGAACATGTTTACAATTTAAATAGAAGATGGGCGCGAAGCGCCTTGAATTTTTAGTCTATATATAAATTTCGCTTGTCTGTCTTTCTTTTTTGTTTGTTTGTCTTTTTGTTTGTATCCAATAAACGTCAAAATGGCTGAACCGATCAGGCCCAATTTTTTTTGGGACCGTACGTGACCCCAGGGAAGGTTTTTGAATGATCAAAATTTAAAAAAATTGTGTTTAAAAGTCTTTTTTATTTTTGTAAATTTGAAAATGCGCGAAAAAATAGTATGAAATCCGCAAATTTTTTTTTGCTTTTTTTATACTGTGCAAAGAAAAGATGCTAACAGATAAAGCCACAATTAAAAGTTGAAATAGAAGATGGGCGCGAAGCGCCCTAAAAGCCTAGTAAATTAAATTATAAATATTAAAGGTTCAAAAATAAAAGGATTCAACAATTAGAGTTTGTGGTAAGGACTCATTTTCTTTAGTTTTACTAGACTAAGATTTTCTAGGTGGAGTTAATGAGAAGCTCTGTAGAGAATATAGGACCGGAGAGGTCTGATGACAGTGATATAGAGGACCCGGAGTATGATTTAGAGCTCATCCATCCTGCCGTAGGACGGATAGAACCAGAGGTAACTAAATAAAAAAAAATTGCGGTCGTACTTTCAAGAAAGGCCCCATTACACTGTTTATATAGAGAAGATGTGTACCCTGGCTACCCTCTATGATTATAAAAGATAAACTATTATATTTAGATGTACATGTTTATATATACATATATATATATATAGAGAAGATGTGTACCCTGGCTACCATCTATGATTATAAAAGATAAACTGTACCTGGGACGGGTCGAACAAGCCGAAGATCCAAATATCATTAGAAACCTAGGTAAAGGAACTGATCTCTCGTCCAATATCTTTACAACCTGATGATATAAACCATTCATATTTCAAACTTTGACTAATTGACCTTGAAGTTTGTGTTCATAGTTTCAAATTTCGAAGTTCAGCGAGATCAGGTTACAAAGATATAATTAGGTGTGACGAGTAATCAATTTTTTTTTTCATGGCGATTTTCTCATCTCGTCACTTTTATTTTTCAAATATAACTTTAAATCTTTTTTTAAAGGGGCTGTTGTTTTAATTTGTAGTGACACTTCAATCAAAGCGGAGCATGCTCGATTCACAATGGTGTCTTATAAACCTCAATTTTATTAAAAATGTGCATGGAAGATATCGTCGTTATTTTCGCTTGAAAAGTGTTAAATTAAAGTCATTTTTGAAGAGAAACCACAGCTGCAAACACAAAATTTTAAAAGTTAAATATATGGTTATCTCATTAGTTTTAATCAGGCAACGCTTTTAAGAGTACCGTTGTGAATTGTAAAGAAAATGAGCTCTGGTACCTTGAAATTTAGTCACCAGCCCCTTTAAGCACTATAATTGTTATCTAGCTAAACCCTATGTTTACTGAGTTCTAAAATTATGCAATTATGTTCAAACAAAACTAAATTTCTTATTTTATATTTTAAATGTATTAACCATTTAAAAACTAATTATGGTTTACAGTTTATATAAAATTATTAAGTGAACCTTTAATGGGCCGATTTATGAGCGTGTTATGTTTTAAAGGTGCATACATTGAGTTATTACACAATGTAAAAAAGCATTAAATTCAGTACGCTTTTAAAACACAATTTTAGATATTAGGAAAGATGGTATTTAGGTTATTCAGCCTTCCATCTCACTTTTTTAATTAAAAAAAGGGACTGTAAATGAAAAATAAAAGGGGGTATAGGCTATCACTATTCACTGTAGCACTTGATCGCGACCCATGAAAATTATATCTGATGTTCCTGTCTCAAGAAATTTATGTAAAACTGTGTCAAATGTTTTGTATTGAAATGATAGGTTTAAACAGATCATATTCAACAAATACGCAACCAATCTGAAAGCGAAGATATCCCAGAGAAACATATTTGTAACTTAGATTTTCTCCAATTATTATTTTATAATTTTTATTTTTATTCTTAATAGATAAAATTAATAATATTATTCATTAGTCCGTATTACGTCACAAGAACTCTCACCAATAAGAGTGCAGTATAGTGACCATGTGTCTTTGTCTGTATCACGTGACGTGTATTTTTGATCTATTCTTTATTTTATACTTTTATAATTTTTTTTTCTAGGGATAACTCACATATTATCAACAGCTAGAGTCAGGGAAACTAAATAATATAACAAGGTTTTAATGTCGTCTTAATTCCACTTTCAAATATGTTTTACTTTTCATTAGATTTAAAAGTTGTTTATTGTACTTAAAGGGACTGTAGGCGTAAATTCAAGTGAATCTCCATGCAAAGATGGCAATGACTGTTTCACAATTGTATTGTCTGATCAATTAAATTTTGAAATCTTATTATTTTCAATTGTGATTTCTCTACTGGAGAACGCATTGGAATTATCAGAAAATAAAAACTTTTAAACCTTGCTAAAAAACGACAGTATCTTCCAGATTACTGAAAAGATAAATTGAGAACCGATAATCAAGCAAGGAGGGCCACTTTAAATTATGCATACAGTCCCTTTAATCAAGCAAGGAGGGACACTTGAAATTATGCATACAGTCCCTTTAATCAAGTAAGGAGGGTCACTTGAAATTACGCATACAGTCCCTTTAATCAAGTAAGGAGGGACACTTGAAATTACGCATACAGTCCCTTTAAAAAATAAGACTTGTTGCCAAATGTCATATTTGTGTTTCTCTAAGAATGTAGGTCTGGGAAGATCAAAGGGATTGTGTACATTATAGTAAACAAAACCTCTTTCAGCCTCTCCACTCTCAAGCTCACAAACTCATTCATATCGGAGGCTTTAAGCTCCGGAGGCCGGATCCTAGTTCATGGATGTGACGGATTAGACCAATCAGCGGCTGTCATCACTTCAGCTCTTATGTCCAGCTACAGTGTCTCGCTAGAGGTAAACGGATTTATACAGTCAATTAATTTTAAATATTTTCATAATTTATTGATTTCTAAAAAGGACTATCATTGTAATTTCCAGTAACCCTCTATAAAAAAAGATAGAGTTGCATGCCAGAATCCTCAGCTGCTCTATAATATATAATGTGGAAGGTATTGTGGCTTTTATGACTTGAATACTGTTTAGTGTTTACTCTAAATACTTTCTCAATTGTTTCTTTTAAAGGAAACCTGCACAGTAGCTTTAATCAAGTTTCAAAGAGAAATACATGGATATCTGATTTAAAGTAGATCAGTAAAAGGTTAAAAGGGTTCTGTAGTCAATCATACATGCCATTCTATTAATGGATAGATTAAAAATTATGTCAACTATTCCTTGATTGAACACTATTTTTATATATTTGGTAAATATGATTATAATGTTTCTCGACTTCAGGACAGTTTGGGGTTTGTAGAGAACAGTAGACCAGGAGTTCGTCTTAGCAATCCTTGGTTAAGGTAAATAAGAAAATCAAATATTAAAATATTATAGACAAGGGCGTATACAGAAATAAACTAGGGGGGGCAAAACAGTTTTTTGCCCCTCCCCCTTAAGATCTTCTAGGGGGGGGGGGGGCAAAATTTGAACCGTAAATTCAAAATATTTGACATCTTGGATACTTTAAAGGTACACATACACTATGCAGTCGTCCAATTACCTTACAAGGACTTACTCCATCAAGCAAAACTAGCAGGAAAAAAAACAGCAAATTAATGTTCTTAATACTCTTCACCCTTCAGTTTCAGATTTGAAAAGTGTGATAGCTATGAGTTCTAGGGGGGGGGGGAATACACCCCCCCTTTACAGGTCTAGGTGGGGCACTTCCCCTCTTAACCCCCCGCCCACCCCTGTATACGCCTTTGATTATAGGACTTGAATCTTTCTAAGAAAATATTTTCAACACTCGACCCTGGTTTTTTTTCCTGTGAAGGAATTGAGTCTTTGTCACAAAATCAAACTTTCTCATATTTATATCTTTGCAACCTGATGGAGTAACCTAAGACATGGGTTGCAAAGAAAAAGGGTTTAGAAAATTCTGAATTTGTGGCAAAAACTCAATTTCTTCATGAGAGTTACCCCCCCCCCCCTTTCTATGATTTCTAGCTTTCTTAGCGCTCACTTTATTTTCGAGGATATTTTTAAGTTCGTACATCTTTGGTGTTTCTGCGTGTTTTAAATACTAAAAACTGTATGTCACATTGATACCTTCTTTATCTAATTTTCTATCTGATTTAAAATAGATAATTTACATTTTGCACTAGGCTCAGGTTTCTTTTTTTGTATTTCTTGGGTTTAATTGATTGAAAGGTTTGTATCTAAATGTTGAATAAAACTCCCCAAGGATGCATCCTAGTTCTCCTTCTATCTCTCTCTAGAACCTGCCAATATGTGACAGTATTGCAATATTAGCTTTATTTTAAGTTAAAGTTTTTATCTCCGCTAAACCGGAGAATTCAGCTAGGTTGAAAAGGGACTATATAGTATATAGATAGTATATAGTATATAGTATATAGTAGTATACTATATACTGTATACTATATACTATATACTATATAGTATATAGTATATAGTATATAGTATATAGTATATAGTATATAGTATATACTATATACTATATACTATATACTATATACTATATACTATATACTATATAGTATATAGTATATAGTATACAGTATATAGTATACTACTATATACTATATACTATATACTATNCGTTTTTAACTTCTGAAAAATTACAGTTGAATATTTAACGAAATTCACTTATGCTTCTTATGAAAATATTTTGCTTAACTTTAATGATTTCACAACAACGAAAATATTTTAAGCTCCGTCGGAGGAGGACAATGGAATTTGCGGGCTGAAAATTTGGTTTGGCTGTCTCCGACAGGAGATTCCAGTAGAAGACGACATTTTATAGAGGTTTTGAAATTAATGGTTAACAATACTATATACTATATACTATATACTATATACTATATACTATTTACTATATAGTATATAGTATATAGTATATAGTATATACTATATACTATTTACTATATACTATATACTATATAGTATATAGTATATACTATATACTATTTACTATAGCCTTCTTCCACAAACCCTAATTTTCTAATCCATATATCTTTACAAATAAATGTTGGAGACTTTATATATTTCATATTATAAATTTCCTTTGAAATATCAAAGGTTTACATCATCAGGTTGCAAAGATGTAGGGATGAGGAAGTTTAAATTGGTGGCAAAAAAATCAGTTCTTTTAGTGAGATAAAATATATTCTTTCTATCTCTTTGTGTCTTTAATTATCTATCTATCTAATTATCTATCTATCTATATTTCTATCTATCTATCTCGATGTTCATGAATATGTATGTTGAGTATTACGTTTACATCATCTAACATGATCATTATTCTGCTTCATCACTTGTAAAATATCTGAATTGATAAACTTCACGCTCTCAGCTAGACAAATGGTTTTCGGAAACAATTTAACAAAAAAAACATTGTTCACTGAAAACAAAAGTGTTTTCTTTAAAAATTGCAAACTTTTTTATAAAAAAAAACCTTTACACTAACGTCAAAGAAGTTTGTTAAAACGATAATGATGGTCCTAATCTGTAGAAAATATGTATCTATCACAAGTGTTGTTCAAAACTATTTTTTCATACTACCATGTTTGATCTGCATGAAAAGTCTAGAAAATATTTGATATCTTTTGTCGTATCTCTGTAATCTGTGACTAAAAAAGTAATTTTATATTTTAGAATTCTTCTGAAACTGGAGGAAGAAATGTTTGGACTAAACATTACAGATATAGAAACTCTTTGGGTCTGAAACTAGAAATTAAAATCAAATCAAGAATCAAAACCAGTTTATGAACCAGGATCTAAATTAAAACAGAACCAGAAACAGAACCAAAATCCGCACTTGAACCAGAACCAAAATCCAAACCCAAACCCGTATCAGAAGCATACACTGAGCAAGAACCAGAACCAAAACCAAAACCAAAAAAAGAACACAACCAGAATCGCCAAAGCAGAACCTGGACCAGAACCAGACTTTTCTTGAGCACTGGATCGAAAATCAGAATTTAAACCAAAATGATCATGAACCAGATACAAGAACAGTAAATTGACCTGAACCAAAACTAATGATTGAGATCAGTATAAAATCTTAACATGTCAAAACTTAACCCTGTACTTGGTACATTAACCGTTTTTATCCCATGTGGACACATCATTAGGATTGAAAAAAAATATTTCCCTTTGCGTGGACGAGCAATCTTTAATAAAGTATTATTAATTTAAAAATATATCAGGATAAAAAAATGAACAGCCGGGACAATAAAGTTATCCCTGATTTAAACCTCACTTTATAGTGTCGGCTCAAAACCAGTCGGGACAATAAAGTTATATCTGATTTAAACCTCACTTTATAGTGTCGGCTCAAAACCAGCCGGGGATAATAAAGTAATCCATGATTTAAACCTCACTTTATAGTGTCGGCTCAAAACCAGCCGGGACTATAAATTTATCCCTGATTTAAACCTCACTTTATAGTGTCGGCTCAAAACCAGCCGGGACTATAAATTTATCCCTGATTTAAACCTCACTTTATAGTGTCGGCTCAAAACCAGCCGGGGATAATAAAGTTATATCGGATTTAAACCTCACTTTATAGTGTCGGCTCAAAACCAGCCGGGGACAATAAAGTTATCCATGATTTAAACCTCACTTTATAGTGTCGGCTCAAAACCAGCCGGGATAATAAAGTTATCCATGATTTAAACCTCACTTTATAGTGTCGACTCAAAACCAGCCGGGGATAATAAAGTTATATCTGATTTAAACCTCACTTTATAGTGTCGACTCAAAATCAGCCGGGGCAATAAAATGTAAAACCAGCCGGGACAATAAAAAAATAATGTAATTGTTGAAGAACGAGGAATGAAAATAATGTGGCCTCATTCCTCAAGGGATAAAAAATCATTTAAATGCTATTATAATTTTTCCTTTTTTATTTCTTGTATTTTTTACCCTGCTCTTATCTTCATGTGATTTTTAATATGATAATAGTTTCTTTTTGTTTCTAACTAAAAAATGTATTCTTCGAAAATAAAATTAATAAGCTGTTTTATTTATTACATAAATTTAATTTAATGAAAGTAGAACTGATGTCGTGATTCATTAATCACTGTAAATCTAGATTTTTGTTTGAACATGTCAACATGGTAAATTAAAGGTTATATTTGGCTAGTAAAGGGTTTTATTTTGCAAGCCACGCGTCAAATTTATATACAGTGCAAGACCCTTAAACTTGGAATAGGAAAGGGATTACTAAATTATGATCTTAAATTTACCAGGATCTTGGAATACAGCAATGTTCACTGTGCAGTGTACACAATTCCACGTTAGTTCGATATTCAAGCCACTGGTAAAATTTTCTAAAAGAAAGATCTTCGGCTCTTCGCATATATATATAATAATACAATATATATAATAATACAAGACATTCATCGGCTGGACCGATTGGGCTAACATTTTTGTGGACACTCATGGGTGGCCGGGGGGTGTTAAAGGCTAAAAGAAAATCGATTTTTTCATAACGACTGGACCAAATTGGCTGATCCATTATTTTAGGAAACACTTGGGCTTCCCGTGGGTAAAAAGGCAAAATATTTTAGACCATTTTTGAAATTCCACAGGCAACACCGGGCACTTGAGTTAAAACCATGCCTGAATAGCAAGTGATGCGGGTAAACGGCGGAAATAACTATGATTAACTATATAACAACATCAATTACTCACAAGATTGCTTGAATGTCGTCCTCCAAAGTGAATTTGGGTTTCACTGTTGGGGTGTAAAATGTTTAGCCATTTATGATATCTATAGCGTACGTTGTGGAAGTGCTACTATATTAAGACTAAAATTTGATTTCATAAATAGCGTGAAGTGGCTGAACCGTGCACACGTAGTTCACTAAAGCTGAAGAGAAGTGGTTGAACCACTTCTATCTAGTTAAGCTACTTCTTCTATTCAATGAATCTGGTCCCAGATCAAATAAAATGATTGCATAGCTCCCCAAAAAGTATTGACCAACCAGAGAAAAATGGATTAACACATATTTTTTATTATGCAAAATAAAAATTATTATTATAATAATTGTTAAGTTGGATTTCAGGACTCTTGCGAGGTTGCGTGAATATAAAAGTATTACAAAAGGTTTCGTGATTATCGTGAAATCAAAAATCTAAAATATTTCACGAATTTTTTGTTCACATCGGCAGAATTCTAAGAAAAATAATTTCAATCTAAATATTTTAAGTGATTAAGTTTTCGACCAAACATAAACCTTTTCTTTGTAAAGTATCTTTATATCATGAAATATCAAGGGGTTCCTCGGTTAGAAATATCAAGGGGTTCCTCGGTTAGAAATAATAAATCTTTTAATAAATTAGATAAGTTGTTTAAATCATAAGACATCTGAAAAAAAGTCCAGATGCACTTTTTCATATTTTTACATAAATTCCTTTCGAAGCCTGAGCAGACTTTAGATATTTAGATTAAAAGTTCAGGATTTTAATTCAAAGAACTTGAACAGCTTTAAGCTGATATGGAAATCGAAATAAATTAAAATAAACAATAGTAAAAAAAACTCTTAATTTTTATATAAATTTGGCTTGTCTGTCTGTCTGTCTGTTTGTTTGTTTGCATCCAATAAACGTCAAACGGGCCCAAATTTTGTGTGGGACCTCACGTGACCCCATGGAAGGTTTATGAATGATCAAAATTTAAAATGTGTGCTTAAATTTTTTTTATTTTTATAAAATTTTGAAAATGCGCGAAAAAATATTATGAAATCTGCAAACTTTTTTTGGTTTTGTTTTATACTGTACAAAGAGAAGATGCTCAGTATTACAAATACTTAGATATTGAGATGAAATGTTTTTTGATACTATGATGCAACCTTTTATCTGCTAATTTTGATATTTTAGAAGATACATATGACAATTGGGGTCAAATATAAAATGGTTGCTTATCTTCGAAATTCTACCTTGTAATATATTTGGATGAAATGTTTCATTGATACTATGATGCAACCTCTTATCTCTATCATGTTTTATTGATACTTTGATGCAACCTTTTATCTCTATTATGTTTTATTGATACTATGATGCAACCTTTTATCTCTATTATGTTTTATTGATACTATGATGCAACCTTTTATCTCTATTATGTTTTATTGATACTATGATGCAACCTATTATCTCTATCGTGTTTTGCTGTGTACAAGTTTTCATTTCTATTCTCATTCAAGAGGAAGATATCATTCATAACTGCAACAAAGAAACAACAGGTATTTTTTATTAACAAAATAATGCATTTTTATCATTTTTTGGTTGCCTTTTGATTAGTTCTTTTTCCAAAATCATTAATTTGATTACTTTTTTTCAAACCAATTTTTGATTCATTCTTTCAAACAATTGAACTTTCTTAATAATTATTTTAGTCTCACTTACTTTAGTCTCCTCTTTTGTTTATTAGTTTAGTATCTCTCTTTCTTCTCTGCTTATTATTAATCTTCCCTTTAAAAAAAACTTGAATAATCCCCTCCCCCCCCCCCCCCCCCCTTCGGACACATTAGATAAAACACAAGACATAGTCACACAAAGGTTTTATGAAACTGATCTTGTATTCTATTAAGTTTTCTCCAGACAGGGGCGGATACAGGGGGGGGGGGACATTCGCCCCCCCCTAAATTTGGAATTTTTTGTTCCTATTTTCAGAATAGCTTCTCAATAGCATGCTTAAAAGTTAAAAACCTAGTTTTTTAGTCTTTAGTCATTAATTTTGACTCTTTTTGAGCCTTTTAAGTCAAAAAAATTTTCCACTGCGGCGCGATTTTTTGTTCCTAATTATGAATTTTTTGTTCCTAAAACATCTTGCCCCCCCCCCTCACTTAAATCCTGTTTCCGCCCCTGTCTCCAGACTAAAATGTTCTTTAAAGGTTTGGCAAATACTTTTAAATTTACAAACTTGTGTAGTTTAGAGCGTTAACAGTGTTTACAAAACATCCATTTTCAGTAGATATTCATCGTAATGGTTCCATATAGCATTAAAGAGACTAGTGACATTATTTCAAGGCATTCTCAATTTTTCTAGTTTTTTCGGGTTTAACAGGAAGATATCGTCGATGCTCTGTGTTGAAAAGATATACATTTTTTAACTTCTTCAATAATCGTCTCTGCTGTATTTAACTCCGCAAGTCAAAAAACCGCAAATGAAAACTATCTATTTTCAGAGTGAAAGGTTAATTACGGGTATAGCATAATCTTTTTGCGCAGATTTTAATGGACCCTAATGACCCTGCAACAAATGCAGGGTCATTAGAAATTACGTCAACCTTTCCTTTAATTTATTCACTTGTATTCATCTTTAAACTTTTAATATTGATTAAAACTTTGTTAATCATTTAAAAGGTGGTTTAGTCCTCCAGGCCTGAGTGTTCATTTATTAATTTAAACTAAAACTTTTAGTTAAAACTTTTACTGCTTTAAAATCACGATGTAGAGTAAAATTATACATCAATCATAATTAATGACAATAAAAAATTTAATTAACTTTTTGTAATTTTCTTTTTGAGATTTTGCCAATTTGTAAAACTTAAAAAATCAGTATGCGTCTAAAGCTGCTAAATTCTGTCAAATTGTTTTGTTGCATAGTTTAAATGCCAAAAAAAAACAGCTTTGTGGATTTTTTAGTCTCAAAAGTCAGATATATACTCTATTTTGTTGAACTAGCAATAGGCTTTTACGATTTAAACATGTCTGAAATCAATACGAAATTGTAGATACTAATGCTGATGTATTTTTCGCTTACATCAGTGAATTATACAATTAACTTTAAATATATAAAAACTGGTTCTATTTGGCAATTTCAACCTGGCAAGAAAATCGTCATTTTAAATAACGTTTTCGGATCAAAATATATTTATATCCTGAAAATTCATTCTGAAATAAAGTGAATTTTTTCCAAAAACTATTATTTTTAATCTCAATATATTTGTAACCCTTTAGCACTTAATCATCTTCTCTTTGAAACTTGATTATTTTTATTTGTGGTTTCTATATAATGTGATTTGCGCATTACTGCTTTTGAAACAATATAAAGGAAAATTCCAGAATGAAACAATGTTGAAGCTAGAAAACACGATGCTATTAGAAGTTTTACCCTTGTAAATCGGACCCGCCTTTCATTAAATAAAACAACATTCGAAATTACAAAAATAGTTTCTGAAAAAAAAAACAATGAAAGACTAAATTAATATAAAATTTGACTTGAAATATCTGAAATATTTATCACAAAAGTATTCTATCAACTATAGTTAATAAATACTGAATACGAGAACTTAATAAATATCTAATTTTATTCATCACAAGTCATATTTAAAATTTTAAATTACAAATTTTCAAAACAATTAAAATTGAATTTTAAATTTTCATTTTTCTTGTTTTTATTCAATCGTAACATTGATGTTTAACCCTATACAGGCTAGGGGGTCTGAATCTATGTGTAGTCTGGGGAGGGGGCGTTTGGTGCCCCCCCTCCCTAGTTCTAGGGTTGAAATGCATGTTCATAGCCCAATTTTTTAAGGCCAGCTCAAAGAAAAAAATTAGACCGATAGCTTTAATAGTTTGGGTGCTAGGGAGGGTAGAAAATAAGGGCATTTCAAAACTATAGCTTTAGTCACAAAAAAGTTATGGGCTTTTTTAGATTTTTTTCACAGGACGGACTTTTTTCCACCTTGTACCCTACCCTATAAATTGAAAAAATATTTTATTAACAAAAAATCCTTCAAATTACTATTCATTAAAAGTCACAAAATTTCACGGTGATAGTGTCAAAAATAAGAGTGCTGGGACAACAAAACTACAAGTGGGTGCCTAACGCCCCCCCCCCCCAGTCTGTTTAGGGTTTTTAAGCTTATTGTTGAAAACCAGTCTTATTCTAAAATGTCTCATTAAAAATACCATCGTGAATTATCATGCAACAGAGTAAATTAAAAAATTTCATTCTTTCAGGATAAAAATATTAACATAAAAATCATCAAATACTAGTTGGAGAAACCCTAAGTTACAATTAGGTTTCTCTGGGATATCTTCGTTTTCAGATTGGTTGCGTATTTGCTGAATATGATCTGTTTAAACCTACTATTTCTATACAAAATTGTACATATATATGAATTTTCATAAAAAGGAATTGAGTTTTTGTCAAAAACTCTGGTTTTCTTATTTATCCCTGTATCTTTGCATTTCAATTTCAGAGACCTTAGATATTTCAAACTATGAATTATTTTAGATCAAATAATAATAGTATGAAATATCAAAGGTTAACACCATCAGGTTACAAGGTTGAAAATCAGAATTTGTGGCTAAAACACAATTCCTTTGACACAGTTTTATATCAATTTCTCGAGACAAGAACATCAGATATAACTTGCATGAGTCGCGATCAAGAGCTTAAGTGATAGCCTATACCCCTTTAATTTTTCCTTTACAGTCCCTTTAATCATGGTTAAGGAATAAAAAATGGGGAGGGGGTAGGGATTTAGTGGTTCTTTCCAAGGCAATTAGGGTTAATGACAAACAGTTTATAAAATTACATTCTGAGGACAAGAATATAACATACAACACAAATATTACATACAACACAAATATTACATAAAACACAAGAATATAACAAACAACACAAATATTACATAAAACACAAGAATATAACATACAATAAAAATATTACATAAAACACAAGAATATAACATACAACACAAATATTACATAAAACACAAGAATATGACATACAACATAAATATTACATAAAACACAAGAATATAACAGACAACATAAATATTACATAAAACACAAAAATATAACATACAACATAAATATTACATAAAACACAAGAACATAACTATATAATACAAGAATATATCATACAACACAAAATATTACATAAAACACGAGGATATAGCTATATAACACAAGAATAGAAACATACAACACTAGAATATAACATACAACACCAAAACATAGCATACAAAACAAGATTATTACACAAAACACAAGAATATAACATATTAGACAAGAATATTGCATAGAACACAAGAATATAACACACACAAGATTATAACTTATTAGACAAGAATATTGCATAGAACACAAGAATATAACACACAACACAAATATAACATAAAACATAAGAATACAACATACTACACAAGAATATAATATACAACACAAGAATTTAACATAACACAAATCTATAATATAATAAAACAAGACATTCGTATATATGCTCCTTATAGCCGGCCGACAGAATGGGCAGAGATTTTTTTGTGGGCACTCATGGGTAGGTTGGGGATTACATAGGCTAAAATAAAAAATTTCAAAATTTATTTTTTTCCACGGGCAACGTCGGGCCCTTCAGCTAGTATTACATGAAACACCAGATTAAAACATACAACACGAGAATAAAACATAAAACACAAGAATATAACACACAACACAAGAATATAACATACAAGACAAGAATTTAACACACAACACAAGAATATAATTAATTAGATATATAGATAGATAGATAACGTTTATTGCTAAAATACATGTATCTGTGTACAGAACGAGTTTACAATTTCAAATTGATGATTATATTAACAGTCAAGTATAAAGCAATTAGGTGGAAAATAGCTCTTGGCTGTTTTGATTATTTTTTCCACCTAATTTCAATAATGATAACAACACATTTCAATTAAATAGATTTAAGGAAAAGATCAGGATGCGATTTTATCTTATGCAAAATAGTTTATACATTGATTAGAATAACTAGAGTTTAAAGTAATTTTCTGACATATGTATACACAACAAATATCAAAGCATATTAAAATATATCTAATTAGCAATTGCAATTCGGTTTATAACACATTGTAATGTAATTTTCAAAAAGAGAATTTAGTAGTCTATTTTTAAATATACTTAGAGATGGGGGGGAGGTCTTAACATTTGTTAGATTTTGATTTAAGAGATTCGAAAAAAATGACAATCTAATCAAGCTAAATAAAATAATATTTCATAACAAAAATATTGATATTCACACAACTGCCTAACCCCAGTCGTGAAACCCTGGTTTTAACACTGGTTTTCAGAACGATACCCTGTCTTAAGTTAAGACTTAAAGGGACTGTATAGGAAAAATGAAAGGGGGTATAGGATGAAACCTGAGAATCTCAGGCGTTGAACGATACATATAAGGCATCTATCTGATGTTTTTGTCTCAAGAAATTGATATAAAACTGTGTCAAATTTATACGAAAATTCATATATATATGCAATTTTGTATAAAATTTGTAGCATAAAACAGATCATATTCCACAAATACGAAACCAATCTCAAAACGAGTATATCTCAAAGCAACCTGAGAATCTCAGGTTTGCTCCATGTTATAATTATTTGATTTTCATTTTGCATTTTTAATAGATATAATTGATAATATTATTACACATAGTCCGTATAGTCCGAATTACGTCACCATAACTTCAGCGAATGGCAGTGCAGCATACTGGTCACGTGATTTCCGTCTGTATCACGTGACCAGTATACAGACCTGACTATAAGAAAGATATAAATTATAGTTTTATACAGAGATCAGAAATACTGTGTGGATATTGTTAATCTTGAACACTCGATCTCGATATCCAATGTGGCCACTTTTAAATGTATCATTTACTCTCAGACAAATTAGAATCAATGGAAATTTAAACCCCAAGGGATTCAATGATAAACCCGAGGGCGCAGCCCAAGGGTTTATCATTGAATCCTGAGGGGGGTTAAATTTCCATTGATTCTAATTTGTCTGAGAGTAAATGACATTCCTTTTTAAAAAGCTGGGTTTCACCTGTGCAAGCATAAATAAAAAATTTCATTGAAACCCGGCGGGATTTTTCATTAAACACTGCATTGAAAATCTTAGAAATGCGCGATTTTTTTTACAAAATTCACAAATTCCAATTTTAAATCAGTTAGTTCTCTTTCAGCATCCGACATGAACAGTTTATTACATTAGTATCCAGTATCCACGACAAGATGATCTTAGGGAAATATTTATGAGCCTGGAACAATTTCAAAGGCTTTTACCAAGTTCTCTTTCATTAAACAAGATGGATTAAGTTGAACCAAACTGTGCCTTATGGAAATCTGATAATTTATTCTTCTTCAAATGGTCAGTTCCCCGCCAACATCAAACATAAACAGTCGCACCTCAGTCATTACTTTCCTGGTATCCATACGTCAAAATGAACGAGATTATTCATGAGAAATATTTGTGAGCCTGAAGGGTATGTATTTAAATAAAAGAGATTCTGCGGTCAGCTGGAACAAGATGAATTTAACTCTACCTTGTGGAAATTCGACCTTTTACTCTTCAAGGCTCAGCAGCAACAGAATCAGCGTGGGGAAAATGGAGCTAGTTTGTCGTTGTCGAGAGAAGAGTTGTAAAACCATTGAAAACCTGGCGGGATTCAATGAAAATTGTTGCATACCAAAAAAACAGCTTTTTTATAAAGGATTGCTTAATCCATTCCTTTCAGTTTTACTTACAGTTTTACTTACAACAACGGATAACGGAGAGGAATTAAAATAATCCGTAGGTTTGCATAAAAGCAGATGGAGATCATTGTTTGATCCCGAGATTCACAAAACATAAGTCCTTACTTCAGTACACAGAAACAGACTATACACGGGAAGTGTATCAAATGATCCCCTTCTTGAAAGATTATCGTGCAATGGACCCTTTAGTGAGCTAGACTCAAAAAGATTTGTGCAACAAAATTTTTTTTAAAAAAATTGTAGACTTAATTTCAATTGACATTTAATAAATGAGGAGCATTCTTGATTCCAATGGGTGCGGTGCCGGCCCTAATACCTTTAACTGATCAAGTTTGCCGGAAGGTTTTCCTCACTTAACACTGTCTTTGCAAGCTGTATTATAGAGGGCGTTTTTTAATTCTGTAATTTTTAAAATGCTTATATATCACCCATTCAAAAAAATATTCTTGATTTTAAAAGAAGTTCTGAATAGTTTATTAGTGAACGTCTTATTATTCGAAAAGAAAATCCGGAAAATAAAAAATATGTAAATTCGCAATTTCATTTTCCGTCACTTTAAATTTTAACCAAAAATCATGTTTTCTGGAGGGGCGGACCAGAAATAATGCTCCAATCTTTTTGAAATTTTAAGACGACCTAAGCCTGGTCATAACGAGGGTGCCCTATAAATTACATCTGCAGATCGATTAAAAAAAGAGGTCACAACGTTAAAAACCCTGTCCCCCCCCCTCTCGCCCATGAGAACGGAGGCCATTTTGAACATTTAATGAAGAAATCTAAATAATTTTTTTGCTTTATACAAAACGTACATATGTGTATACAACTTTAATTGTTTTCGAGATTTTTAATAGATTTACACACAGAGATCTCTATACTCAATAACCAGAAAAAGCTTAAAGGGTACCGTTATAAATCGGGCATTGTCCTCTTTGCATGTAGGGTCACTTGAAATTATGCTTACAGTCCCTTTAAGTACGATATTTTATTCTTGTCTTCTCCTTACCTCTAGTACTAGATTGAGAAGTATATTTAGGAAAATAAATGAAGTTAAATTTTGCTGGATTCAATTCTGAAGAACTGAGAATTATCTTTATTAAACAACATAAACTTTATACAACCAGAGTAAAAATCAAATAGTGAGGCTTCCACACTTAGCTCCAGTAAAGGAACTGAATACTTCTAGCTTCAAACTCTAATTTTGTAATCCTTATATCTTTGCAACGTGGTTGAACTCAATTGCTTTGGATTTTTTATCTATTTAGACACTGCACTTGAATACAAAAAATAAGTAATTAGTTAAAGCAAGGTCGCACTGGTAACCCCGTGGCCGAATTTCAAAAATTTAAACCCCGTCGCCGAACCGCCAAAAACCGGTTCCAATTGAAAACCGGCTTAATTCTCGAAACACTATATACAATTAATCAAGTGAAACAAACCATGTTTGACCCGCGTCTCAAATTTGAGGCGCGGCTCAAATTCATAAAAATTCAGGCTCCGCTCTCCGTTCTATTAATTTAATAATAATCAGTCACAATCAAATTGTAACTATGCTCTACTTGGCCTTCGTCTTTAATCAAACTAGAAATTGAAATTAATTAATTCAAATTGTGTGATTTAATTCTTGTTAATAAGTAATTCAAACTTTGCGTTTAACAATTCTTGGAACTTAGTTTAAAACAAAACTAAATGTTTAAAACTATTTGATAAGTTGAGTTAAGATTATTATAAAGTACAATTCTAAATTTCGAATTTTTGTACAGAAAGTACCAGTGAATTTTAGATCAGAATAGTTGATTTTAGAGTAATTTTGTAGTTTTTACTGTTCAACAACCAAATCAAGTTTTAATGAATTTTCTACAGAGCGTCTCATATCATATTGGATTATCTCCAAGATTTAACTCTGAAATACGCACATAATACTCGTAAACCTGCAAGTACATTTGTATATTATGCGTATTCAACTTTGTAAAATGATTTATTCTCTTTAAATTTTCTGATTAGTTCCGAAAATCGCAATTTAGAGCCATAAACGATCCGCAATGATCTAATTAAAATAAGTTGATGTTTTATAACTTAGAAGACATCAAAACTCTGCTAAAATAAATTGTGGTAAAGACAAGTGAACTAAAAAATGTATACGTTTATTAACAGGCATCAGGATAAAGATTTTAAAAATACATCAAAATAAAAATCAAGCTAATATGCCAGTTTTAATAACAAAAATACTATTAAGCTTAAAATACTATTAACTTAATATGTGATTAAGNTTTCGAAAATTTAAATTTTTTTCTGTTAATTTTCAACAATATTCGGTTATGGCAAATAGATTATCAAGTACAATAGGTGGCAACAGAGAAATTAACCAATTATACACGACGTCACAAGTGTCAAATATAACAAGGAAAGCGAAATTTTCTCACATTACTTGACATGTTTTCTAAGATTAAATAAAAAAGTGTAAAAACAGAAACTAAAGAACACATAAAATTGCACTTATTTTATTGTAAGAAAAGCACTTTATTCTAAAACTATCACTATTATTGATGATTTTGTCCGACACAAAAACTGAATTGACACTTGTGACGACAGAATACAACTGTACTGAGAGTGTACAAATTCTACGTTGCCATCTATTGTACTAGAATCTATTTGGGTTATGGAAGAAAGATGTATTTTTGGTTAGATGTATAAGACTACGTAAGGAGTATAAGAGAGAATAAATAAAGTTGTATTTGTTGTATTGTTGTATGTTGAGCTATAACTAGAAAATTTAACAGTTAAAATGCAAACCAGGTCTCCTCTCCTTCTCATCCCCATTATACAGACAATCTTATAAAGAACTTCAATCTGCAAAGTAAAGATAAGAAAATAAGAATCGGTTTTTCGGCGTAATTTCATCGAGGGATTTTGTTAAGATTAAAGTTTTTTGATGACCAAGGAGTAGAAAGATATGGAGAAAGAATTGTCTCTGTTCGCCTAAATTTACGTGACTGCACTGCTCTGCAGACAGAGCTATTGGAGGCATTGATAGAGCAAGATCGTGTCCCTGTTGAGGCATTGATAGTTTACGAGATTGTGTTCTAGTTGGGGCATTGATAGCTCAAGATCGTTAGTTGAGACATTGATTGTTAATTGCTAGTGTCCGTGTTGATATCGATAGCTAACGAGATCACGCCCAGTGGTAGTGGCGTTGAATGATTAAGCCTTCGTGTCCTGGTTGACATTGTTTGTTGACCAGAATGTATACGGGTTTAGACATTGATAGCTAAGAGAAACTGGATTGTACCTGGATAGATACGGGTTAGGGAAACCATTCTGGAGTAGGATATTTAGTACAGACCTTAGTTATTTCAAACTATAAATTCTGTTAGATCAAATAATCGAAGTTTGAAATAGTAAAGACATATGGGTTAGAAAATTTATGTTTGTAGCAAAGACTCAACTCCATTGTAGATTTCTTCCCTAAACCTTTCCAAAACTGGCATACACATAACTATCTTGGAACCCGCCTTTGTCTGGAATTTAAACTATTTCTTTCTATTAAAGTCAACACACCAAGCTAACAATATTCCCGTGGTTTTAAAGAGTTACACAATCAAGTTTGAGAAAAATCAGACATCGGACATAAACAAACAAACTGACAAACAATTTCAGCAAATAATTTCGCATATCAAAGACGATCTTCAAGTTCTGTCATCCTTCTTGGGACGCCCAGTAGCTCATAAATAAAAATATACTGTAGTATCAAACAAGTTGTAACATTATTTATTTTGTTCAATGAAAACTAGAAAACTCTTGAAGAGATTTCCTGCTCAAAGCTGGAACTGTAGAATTAGGACCAGGATATCCTACTGGAAGCAACATTAGAAGCTTCTCATTCTCTACAATATAATATTATTTAGATATAAATATAAATATATCCGGCCTGCCTGGTCTATTAAGTTCTTATTCTACCTGGTCTATTGAGTTCTTATTCTACCTGGTCTATTGAGTTCTTATTCTACCTGGTCTATTAAGTTCTTGTTCTACCTGGTCTATTAAGTTCTATTCTACCTGGTCTATTAAGTTATTATTCTACATGGTCTATTAAGTTCTATTCTACCTTGTCTATTAAGTTATTATTCTACCTGGTCTATTATGTTCTTATTCTACCTGGTCTATTAAGTTCTATTCTACTTGGTCTATTAAGTTCTTTATTCTACATGGACGTTTAAGTTCTTTATTCTACCTGGTCAATTAAGTTCTATTCTACCTGGTCTATTGAGTTCTTATTCTACCTGGTCTATTAAGTTCTTATTCTACCTGGTCTATTAAGTTCTTATTCTACCTGGTCTATTAAGTTCTATTCTACCTGGTCTATTAAGTAAACTTCTAAGCGCAGGACCACAGTTAAGAGGAGTGCTGGTTAGTGTCACCAACCCGGCCTGTACAGAAAACATTTGTAAATATGAACTGATTACTCGCCACAAAATCAAAATCTTTGCAGTTCAATGGTTTGTATCTTGATTTTTAAAACTACATCTGGTAGTCGACGTTTAAATGTCAAATGGTTTACACCATCAGGTTGCAAAGATCTCGAATGTTTAAAAGGGATCAAAATGAGGCCCACTATGCGGATTTATAGATATATATCAATACAATAAAGACGACTTTCGAACTGAATTTTTATTGATATCAAGCGTTTAAACAGTATGAATACACATAAATATGGAAACAAAAAGAAGCTGTCAATCAAAAAAGCTTCTATGTATTTATTTGTAAACCTATATTTTGAAAAAAACGATCAAAACTTAAAGGGAGTGTTCGCGAAAAATGAAAGGGGGTATAGGCTTAATGCGATAAAAAAGCGCTTTTGATCGCTACTAATCTTACTTCTATCTGTTGCGTCTATAAGGAGAAAATTGTTAAAACGCCTCATACCTAATACAAATTGAGAAAATTGCAACATACGACTTAGACAGTAAAAAAATCAATTTAATTTCAAACAAATCATTTAGATATTACAACCTATAGTCATCGATTATCTTTCGCCACATTTATATAAAGTTGATTTTTCACAATATTTTTTAATTGTTATGATCTGAGAGCTACATATAAAAACATTTATTCCTGTTTCGAGGATTTTTGGTAATGAAGACGACATTTTCATATTTTCCAGGAATGTTCGAAAACAAGTCGTAAGCTAAATATTATTTAAAAAAACAAAATCAAAACTAGTATGAAATATCAAATATATACAAGTGTGGCGAAAGATAATCGATGACTATAAGTTGTAATATCTGAATGATTTGTTTGATATTAATTTGATTTTTTTACGGTCTAAGTCGTATGTTCCAATTTTCTCAACTTGTATGGGCGCTACGCTCTTCGGTATGAGACGTCTTTATCAATTTTCTCCTTATAGACGCAACAGATAGAAGTAAGATTAGTAGCGATCAAAAGCGCTTTTTTATCGCATTAAGCCTATAACCCCTTTCATTTTTCGCGAACACTCCCTTTTAATAAAACACCCGTCTTCATTGTAATGATATTATCGCCGACCACTGTTACCTGTTGAACTGCTGCTAGGAATAACCCTGCGGATATACTGCAGGAAATTTCATTATAATAATGAACCTAAACAATTAAAGATCTTAGGTCTGAATTAATGAAATCCAAGAGAAAATAATTAAACTAAGGACGAAAGGTTCAACTGCATTTTTATGCAGTGCAGTCTGGGGAGCACTAAAAAGTAGTTATTCTAACCTAACCTAGTTCAACCTCTTCATACTTTTTATAAAATTCTATCTTTTTATAAAATTTGATCTCAGAATGTGTGTATTTTCTACATGTAAACATATGTATAAAATTATAAGAAAACATAAGTCAAACAGACAAACAAACAGACAAGCCAAATTTATAAATAGATGATAGAAATTACAGTAAGCTTTAGATCGGTCAATCTTTAAATATTGTTTAATATCCATGTTTAATATCCATGACATTTTTGAAAAGAGAATACAGTGTTACCAACTAAGAGAATACAGTGTTACCAACTAAGAGAATACAGTGTTACCAACTAAGGATGAAACTTTAATGACGAACCAAAAAATCTCTAAACGATCTGAAGGCGGATTTTTTTCTGAATTGCATTTTTTGTTTTTACATTTTATTAGTTTTTAAAGATTATAAAATTGAATTGACAAATATAAAGAAAGGAGTTGCGATGAACCAAGAATAACAGTAAAACGGCTAAATGAATTCCGTATTGTCGTCTTTGAAATCTTATTTTTTTTGGGTAACCTTGTATACATTGACAGCTTTAAAAACGATAAACTTTCAGTTATAGAATGTTATTTTTAAGTGTCAGAAGGATTCGAGTCATGGCCACAATATCTTTCCAACCCAATGTTGTAGACTTTTCAAACTATGAGTTATGTTGGATAAAATAATCTAAGTTTGAAATATGAAAAGTGTAAACCATCAGGTTGTAAAGATTCAAAGATTCAGCGGTTAGAAAATTTGAGTTTGTGGAAAAGACTTTACGGAACTTTTGGCAGGTTGATAATTGTTTGTTAGAAAACTAGAAAATATCTAATTTAAGGTTGATAATTGTTTGTTAGAAAACTAGAAAATATCTAATTTAAGATTGAGAAAAGGTTGGTTTAAAACTAGAAAAGAAAACTTGAAGGCTAAACCTCAATTTCGTTATTTCCCATTGTTCTACAAATTATTGTCATATTTTACTGAAATGTATATTTTCAAGATTTATACAATTTATCTAGTTCAAGGCTAAAATATTCCTTACACTACAGATAATTCTAGAGATATAAAACAGCAGGGGGGGAAAAGGGGGAGTCAAGTGTTTTCAAGGTCAAAATTTGGAACCCGAAAACCAACCTTCTAATCGCGGATTTTCAATCAAATCAATCTAATCTAGACTTAGGAAAAAGGTCAAACTCATGCAAACTAATGGTACGACTTTGTGACCTAGTAGCTCTTCTTATTTTGATTTGATCTTTAATTAGACGTGATAAATGTATTGTAAATACATAACACAGGTAAATACAGGTTTAATTAGACGTGATAAATGAATTGTAAATACATAACACTCTCGTTTTTTTTAATGTTTCAATTTCAGCTGATGAGTACAATGTTGTTATACAGGTCTGTTTGTTTGTATCCAATAAACGTCAAAACGGCTGAACCGATCGGGCCCAAATTTTGTGTGGGACCTCACGTGACCCCAGGGAAGGTTTATGAATGATCAAATCCGCAAACTTTTTTTGTTTTTGTTTTATACTGTACAACGAGAAGATGCTCAGAGATTAACCGACAATTAAAAGTTAAAATAGGAGATGGGCGGGAAGCGCCCTATAATCCCAGTTTTATAAATTCAAAGGACTTTTTAAAGATAAATTTTTTATGAATCGGAAAAATATTCTGAATTACCTTTTTCTGTCCAGTGTTTGTATAACCATGAACCTGTTTGAAGAGAAGAACTAGATAGGGAGCCTCAGTTAGATACGGTTTATTCCAATCCGTCTTAATATTGTATAGAAATTAAATATTAAACTGGAATACATATTTCAGATACGGTTTATTCCAATCCGTCTTAGTATTATATAGGAATTAAATATTAAACTGGAATACATATTTCAGATATGGTTTATTCCAATCCGTCTTAATCGAATTTAGGAATTATATTTTAAACTAGAATAAATATGTTATATATGATTTATTTCAATCAGTCTGAATAAAATTTGGGAATTTAGTTAAACAATTTAATGAAATATGTTAGATCTACAATCAAAAAAGAAAAACGAAAATTATCAATGGCCACCAACTCTAATGTTCTAATATTATTGCAACCTGATGGTGTAGCTCTTTCTATTTCAAACTATTAAATCTGCTAGATCAAGCATCCAAAATTTGAAATTTGACATAGGGTTTGTAAATATATAGGGATTAGATAAACATTAGAGTTTGAGACGAATAATCCATGAATTTATCAAAATATTTGTTACCTTTAAAAACTTAAGATCATTTGTCCATTTAATACCCATTCTTTGTGTATAGTTGATCATCTCTTCTCTTTCAACAATATCCTGGATACTAACCTATACAATATCTTGGATACTAACCTATACAATACCCTGGATACTAACCTATACAATATCCTGGATACTAACCTATACAATATCCTGGATACTAACCTATACAATATACTGGATACTAACCTATACAATATCCTGGATACAAACCTATACAATATCCTGTATACCAACCTATGCAACAGTACATGAATAATATTCTTATTATTTCTAAAACAAAAAGTATAATAGTACAATAATTAAATGATTAATGATCCATAATCTATTCTAATATTCCATGCTCCTAATCTATAATAATCAATTATCAAGGTATATTCAACGTATGTATCATCACTTTACCATACATGGTGTCCAAATAAACATGGATATTGAGGGTCGATTTTAACTGTCTTTGATTTCTTATAAAAAGTCAGATGAGCATTCTAAAATGTGGTCCACATTCTGCACATCTTGAAAATTTAAGAAGAATCTCATATATCTGTCAGTTTTGAAGGTTCGATAATATTTGTTTTAAGTGGATTACTACAATAAATGTAACAAATAAAACATTACAATACAGATCAAACACAGTTTAACATCATTATTTCCACGTTTAATGGGACACCCTGTAGAATTAATTAAAAAATTGATTAAAATTCTTACTTTAAGTTTAGGATCGGATACAACCACATAGGTCCAGGGTTCAGTATGGGCTCCGCTAGGAGCTGTCCCCGCAGTCCTTTTTACAGATAATTATTTTGATATATTTTGCTATCCAACCACAATAATAATAACATTAAGAATTTACTACTTAATCAAAAATGTCAATTATACAGTAGCAAATTAGAAGCAAAATCTCTTAAAAAAAAGAATTGAAAAATCAAAAACTAATAATTAGCATTTTTTTCAAAACATGATGATTTCAACGATCTACACAGTTTTGAAACTATTGAAATCAATTTGAACCAATAAAAATTAAAACCCACAAGGGATTCAATAATAAACCCGAGGGCGTAGACCTGCATACATAAGTTAAATTAAATTAGCGGGATTCAATAAATTGTTGCATACCGAAAATCTGCTTTTTATGAAGGAATGCTGGCATATTTTAGTTTTTTGTGTATGTCTAAGATGTTTAAGGAAATTGTTCTCCATGGCTCGGATCTTTGCAACTATGCAAGGAAACTTACTTAAAAGTTTGTCGAATTTGGCGTTGATTTCATAAAAAAAAAATATTTTTGATTTGAATTAAGAAGAATTTACAAACGTAAGCTAATCAGTAAATCAAGAAAATATAAATCTAATTTAAAGTACTCGTTGTTGAAAGATTTTAAATAATTTTTGTCAAGATACCTAATTATATTCTCAATAACTTGTCTAGGAACAGGTTTATCGCTAAATACCCGAATAGTTCGCCTCTTGTTCATTTCCTAAACATCATAAAATATATTTGTTTTATTTAGATGCCAAAAAGCTGGCAACAGAAGAAGAAAGTCGACCCCAGATCTGCGAAAATTATTTTTTTTAATTAATTGTAAATAATTTTTTACTATTCAACAATCAACATTCTAAAACGTCATGTTTTGTAAACCCACCATTAGTGAAAAAGAAAATACTTTTATTTTTAAAGAAATATTTTTTTCCTAGTTCTAAGCTTAAGGAGGATATTTTTCCTGACCGCCTTTTAATAAGATACATTATAGATAACTTTTTCTATTATCTATATAAAAATATATAAGGTTTATGAATGATCAAATCCGCAAACTTTTTTTGTTTTTGTTTTATACTGTACAACGAGAAGATGCTCAGAGATTAACCGACAATTAAAAGTTAAAATAGGAGATGGGCGGGAAGCGCCCTATAATCCCAGTTTTATAAATTCAAAGGACTTTTTAAAGATAAATTTTTTATGAATCGGAAAAATATTCTGAATTACCTTTTTCTGTCCAGTGTTTGTATAACCATGAACCTGTTTGAAGAGAAGAACTAGATAGGGAGCCTCAGTTAGATACGGTTTATTCCAATCCGTCTTAATATTGTATAGAAATTAAATATTAAACTGGAATACATATTTCAGATACGGTTTATTCCAATCCGTCTTAGTATTATATAGGAATTAAATATTAAACTGGAATACATATTTCAGATATGGTTTATTCCAATCCGTCTTAATCGAATTTAGGAATTATATTTTAAACTAGAATAAATATGTTATATATGATTTATTTCAATCAGTCTGAATAAAATTTGGGAATTTAGTTAAACAATTTAATGAAATATGTTAGATCTACAATCAAAAAAGAAAAACGAAAATTATCAATGGCCACCAACTCTAATGTTCTAATATTATTGCAACCTGATGGTGTAGCTCTTTCTATTTCAAACTATTAAATCTGCTAGATCAAGCATCCAAAATTTGAAATTTGACATAGGGTTTGTAAATATATAGGGATTAGATAAACATTAGAGTTTGAGACGAATAATCCATGAATTTATCAAAATATTTGTTACCTTTAAAAACTTAAGATCATTTGTCCATTTAATACCCATTCTTTGTGTATAGTTGATCATCTCTTCTCTTTCAACAATATCCTGGATACTAACCTATACAATATCTTGGATACTAACCTATACAATACCCTGGATACTAACCTATACAATATCCTGGATACTAACCTATACAATATAAACCTGAAAGAACTGTTGAGATCTAAGAATCATCTCCTCCTCTGTATACTGGGTAAACTCATAAGAAATAAAATCAACATCCTCTACAGCAGGACCAGCAGGATCTTCTAGTTCATCATCATCATCTACTTCTTCAACCTCATCATCAGCATCTTCATTCTGGGTTCTATTCCCAGCTTCTTTTTCTTTCTGCGCGAACTAAATAATGTTTTCACATGTAGATATTATAAGAATATATGTTTCATTAAGTAAATTGTATCTTGGACGCAATTTCAAAATAACCATCTATTGAAAGAGTGACATGTCAGATTTCTAACGATATCTTTTAAAATTCTTTCTTAGTAACAATTTGAAAGGAATTGAGTCTTGGCCAAAAACTCTGATTTTCTAATCCCTATCTTTCCAACCCCATGTCGTAGACTTTAAATATTAACTCTGTTAGATCAAATTGCAAAGATATAGGATTAGTAAATCTGAGTTTGTGGTGGAGACTCGATTCCTTTGAAATTGAAAGTCCCTTGAGATTCTTCTTTACAATTTCAAATGTGGGAATGTTCACAAAAAAATGGACTTCTTTAAATCAAAAAAGATGATCGATCATCATTCAATTTTTACGTTATTCGGGCGCTTTTTTGATTGTCCCCATGATTTGTATTGTTCATAGAAATGCATAAAAAATCATTTTTTTTACTGAATTTACTGTATCAAGTTTACAAAACACTTTATACGCGCGTTGTTCAGATTATTATTATTATTGATTTTAAATAAAATTTATCCAATTTTACCTTAGTTGTTTTTTTACTTCGTTCTTTATCTGACTGAAGCTCGGATTTATTGAAAAAAATTCTAGAAAAATAAAATTAAAAATCATAAACTTTTTTAAACAAGGGATATTTCATGAGGAGACATTGGGGGAGTATCCATAGATAAATAAATAAACATAGATAGATGTACGCAAAATCACCAAGAATTGTACAGTCCGCGAACTCATACTTCTAGGGGTCAAAGTGTACTTCAATGATAAGCGGGGTGGTTTGGTGTTTTAATTTAACTATTTATGAACACCAATATTTCACTGAGCAATACATCATATTGACGAGATCTGAATAAGGACATGAGAAGGACTAAACTAACTTAAATTTCTCTCTACAGAACTCATGTACACCACAAGTACTCAATGACATAAGAACAAACAGTGTTCACAACCGACCTAGTTAATCTATATAATAGGAATATCTTTAAATCGCTGTACATTTATATCTTTCAAGATGAAAAATGTCGTCTTATGCGCAATCTATCTTTTTCTATGGGAGTATCAGATAAATATTTGCACGAAGCGCAACTTGAAAGCTATGTAGAATGTAGAATGGAGGGGTAAAGCTCCCCCCCCCACCTCCCCTCTGTGTCCCTAGATCCCTTGAAACAACTAGATAGTAATAAATCTTCCAGTCTAGGATTAGAAATGGGCATCGTTTTTTTAATGAACGGTATTTTTATGAATGAACAAAATTTTTCGTGAAAAAAGGTGTCGTTCAGAAAAAAACGAACGATGGACGAACAAAATGGATCGTTTCAGAGAAATAAAAAATCATCGATTTTTTTTAAAACAAACGAAAAAACAAAGAATTAAAAATCGTTCGAACCAAACCTGAAAAAAACTATCATCTTTCTTTTTTATCGAACGATTTTTAAACAAATTAAAAAAACTATCCTTTTTAACTGAATGAACGATTTTATTAAATGAACGATTTTACCGAATTAACGATAATTTTGAGAACGAACGAAATAAAAATTTATTTGAACGATTGAAAAAAACGAACAAAATGACCAATGAACGTACGAAATGAAAATGTCGAACCCGCCCGTCTCTATTTAAGATTAGGCTTTTTGCATAGTTATATACAGCAGTAGAAATATTCACCATTTATTTTCAAAGATTTAGAAATGTCAAAATTTTGTCGATTCACCAAAACAATTAGTGTACGTAATTGTATTCATGCAAAAATGTGAATATTGTGAAAGTAAAAAAATTAAGTTCTAATAAAGAACAGTATTTTGCTCTTTTATATATTGCAAAAACATGTCTATAAATTATATTATAAATTAAAAACTGTTGTAAGAAACAGCGATCTCGATAACCACTGTGACAACTTTAAACGACAATTACTCGATATACTAAATTATTTAATATAATACACACAAGAAAACCGGATAAGATATTGCTGTGAAAAAGTATAATAGACAGTGGGAGAAGGTAAACTGTATAGTTTATGAAGAAACTCGTATTATCCGGATACATATATTATAAATTGAAAATATTTTTATTCTCAATACCTTCTAAATAAACGGATCAAATAACCTTTAAACACAAAAATAAGATTCCAAATTCACAAATATATACAACCGGGTGTCTCATATCATTTGAGAATTTTCCGGCAGAAAAAAACGAGGGTTTTCGAGTATTATGTGAATAATTCATCGTTAAAACTTAAAGATAATCCCATATGATGTGGGACGCTCTGTATAGTCATATATTCATATATCAGAAAAAATCCGCACATTAATATGGTACCTCAAGTAAACTAAGGGTAAAAGAAGAGGAAGGAATAGATAAAAATTGTCCACAATGAACGGGAAGATTATCTTTGTAAACACCATTACACAACTTGCTCTTAGCGCGACTAATTCACAACTGCAGGGGGATATACCCGATCAACAGATGGATTTCATGGGGCAAGGGGGGGGGCGGGGAGAGTCATGATGCATTTATCCTTATAATGGCTTGCCTATGGTGGGAGAAAAATCTAAATTCTATATAAACGCATCAAAAATTACTACGCATTTCAGCAAAAAATTGCGTAGCATGAAAAAAAAATAAAAAAAAAATAGGTCAGAGAGATGGATTTCTTTGCTCAAATTATTTCACACATGTTTCATAAGTTAGATAAGAAACAGTCTGAAGGCCTCCCCCTTCCATGACAAGTTCTATTCGTAAAATGTTATGAAAAGGGGGATTCATACAGAGGTTGCAGTATGCACTTGGTGCTTTCGCGAAGTAAACTGATGAAAATGAAACATTCAACCAAATGTGCAGAAACTGATTATAGCAATGTAAATTTTATGAATTTTACATAAATATGGATTCATATGACTCCAGAGCTGAAAACTTAAGAATGAAATATCCTTAATCTCGATCGGTTAAATAATCTGTGTATCCCATGTGATTTAGGAATGCCTGTAGCTTTAGATCTCATGTTGTTTGGGACTAACCGTAGTTCTATTTCTGAAGTTGTTTTGGAATATCTGTATCTTTGTATCTCATGCAGTTTTGAACTACAAGTATCTCCGTATCCCATGTAGTTGTCGAGATTAACCGTAATTGTATTTCTTTTGTTGTTATGTATTTGGGAATAACTGTATCTTTGTATCTTATTTAATTTGGGACCAATTGTATCTCAATATCTCATTTTGTTTCTGACTAAAAGTATCTCTTTATCTCTTAATGTTTTGGACAGACAATATCTCTATATCTTATATTGTTTTGGACTTACAGTATCTCTTTATCTCTTAATGCTTGAGACTAACAGTATCTCAATATCTCATGTTGTTTGGGACGAACAGTATCTCAATATATCATGCTGTTTTGGACTAAGAATATCTGAATATCTCATGTTGTTTGGGATTACCTGTATCTTTATAACTCTTTTTGTTTGGGTCTACCTGTTTCTTTATAACTCATGTTGTTTGGGACTACCTGTATATTTATAACTCATGTTGTTTGGGTCTACCTGTGTTTATAACTCATGTTGTTTGGGACTACTTGTATCTTTATAACTCATGTTGTTTGGGTCTACCTGTATCTTTATAACTCATGTTATTTGGGACTACCTGTATCTTTATAACTCATGTTGTTTGGGTCTACCTGTATTGTATCTTTATATCTCATGTTGTTTGGGACTACCTGTATCTTTATAACTCATGTGGTTTGGGTCTACCTGTATATTTTTAACTCATGTTGTTTGTGTCTGTCTGTATCTTTATAACTCATGTTGTTTGGGTCTACCTGTATCTTTATATCTCATGTTGTTTGGGACTACCTGTATCTTTATAACTCATGTTGTTTGTGTCTATCTGTATGTAAACTAAAGTTTGGCAGTTTGCCAGGATGAAAACTGTATGTTTAAGATACCAGTTGTTTAATAGAAAAGAATAAGAAAGGTAGTCTGCTGAACTTACCCAACCAAATAGTGCAAAAACAACTATGTAAAGTCTTGCTTGGAGATGTCCCTCTACCCTGGAACCCTGGAAAATGTTTTGTATATTTGGATCATGATAGTTCAAAATTTACGAAATCTTTAGCTACGTTTCTAATTAAGAGATTGAACGATGACCGGGACGTATTTAGGAGGGGGGGGGGGGACCCAGGTCACCCCCCTGACCCAAACCCTTATATAATAAACTTCCATATACACATATTCGTTTTCTTAACAATTGACAATTTGTCCATTTTATTATATTTTATCAGAGCTGAAAACTTTAGAATGTGATATCCTTAATCCCGATCTGTAAATTAATCTGGAGATTAAATTCATGAGTAGAACAAGCAATATTTAATCTGGAGATTAAGAAAAAGAGTGGATCAAGCATTAATCCCGATATCCACCATTCTAAAGTTTCCAGCTCAGATTATTTAAATTATTTAAAAAAAGTTCACCTCCTTATAGGCTAAACCTCCAATACGCCCCTGACGATTACGACGTTAATATCTCTGTAAATATTTCCAAACCTTTGGACAAATACATATAATAGTAAATTGATGTTATCGTTATGTCAAAAAAAATATACTTTATTCATTTCTTGAATGTTATTGAATTTAGTTTCTAGAGAATCTACACAAGTTCAGTTCATTGTAACGTTCTTGCATTTCCACACTTGAAAAGTATTGCATTTTCTAACTTTGAAAAGAAAAATGGAAAATCTTCCATATCTTCCAAGAAGAAGGATATTCTATCATCTCTCAAGGTTTGTTTGATAAAAAATATAACAAAAATACTTTTTTACCTTTGTAAGCTATTTTTGTGCTTTCAAAATTTCAAAGAATTAAGTTTTTAAAGAATATTTGTAAACACCCTTTCTACTATATTACAGAAACTTTGAATACTGATTGAATGTGTAAAAAAAGTTTTTGTTATGGTTTTAATTTTTTCTTTTTGAAGTAAAGATCTTGAGGCCTTAGCACAAGTTTGTTGGTTCGATGATGTGACAGGTAAACATACGGTCATAGGGTAGATTTTGCGGTCATAGGAATAATAGATATTTCGGGCATTCGATTTTCCTTTCAGTTATGGATGTTATTGTGGGGAACTCGGGAGAACCACTGAAATGGTCTTAGCTTAGTTTTGAGATCCTAACTTGAGTGGGTCGACTTTAATAGCGAAAATGTTGTTTCCCGGTAAAATCTTTTAAGTGCGGGTAAACGGCGGGAGTAACTTTTAGTAACCTGGGCAGCGCTGAGTTCCTAAGCTAGTATATTCTATATATATAAATATACATATTCTATATATATAAATATATTTTAGTTTTTAAACTTCACATTTAAATAAAAAAGAATTATACTAAACACAATGTTTCACGTCTTATGACGATCCTCAGTAGTCAAAATTCTTTAATGGGGGGGGGGATTCTTACAGTAAATTTTTCTTATTTATTTTAGATAATCTGAACAAGAGAAGAAAAGGCGATAATAACGAACCAGTTAAATTTATTCAAACCTTCATCAAGGTAATAAAAAAATGTTTTGTTTTGAAATGCAAGATTTTTTATCCCAAGCTTTTTTCCAAGGAAGGAGATAGTTTTGACGGAAAGCTTGAAACCTTTTTGACTGAGATTTCGTGGTTCATTCCTTCTCTAGCTCTAATTTATGTGCCCAGGTGATACCATTAAATATGACCCGCAGGTCGTCTTCTTTACACCCTGTATTCATTGATTTATTAATTTCCAATCCACCTCAATACTATACAGCTGGATCACTGTGAGTGTGAACTGGGAAAAAGTACAAATTTATGCGACATAGCTGTTATGACTTTGTTACTTTGTAGCCCATCTAGTTTTCATTTTACGTATAAGAAAAGCAAACTTATCTGGTTACATCGTTTTCTTGGATATTTCTGCAAAGTAAACAAAATAAAGAACAAGATTGGTCTGAGAATTGTTCAAAATAAACCTTAATATTACTTTCTTGGAAGAGTGGTGTGTGCCTGCAAACTAATGCTAAGTAAAGATGTCGTCTTCTTTAGGAAAATGCTAGAAAAAGTATAGATTTAGACTAGCTAGAAATGTTTTGAATTTATGATAAAATAAAACTATTTTTCTTGGTAATGAAACCTAAGATTCTCTGATGTAACATTTTTCAAAATGATAAGAAAAATTATCTTTTTATTTGTTTAACAATCCAAAAACATTCCAATTTTTTTCGTTAGCCTAGCTCTAAAATTTTCTTTTGTTTTCCTTTCCACCCAAGTTTACTTCAATTACCATTTTCTACTCCCTATATCTTTGCAACCTTAAACCTTCGTTATTTTAAACTTAGATTATTTCATCTAACAGAATTCATAGTTTGAAATATCTAAAGTTTTTTATTTCAGGTTGCAAAGATATTGGGAATCGTTAATTTGAGTTTGTGGCAAAGTCTCAGTTGCTTTGAGTTTTTTTCTTCGACGAATGATTTAATATAACATTGAAATTTTTTAAATTAAATTCAACCTTTAGATTTCCCCATCGAAAGGGTTTTAGGCTGTCAAACTCTCAAACTTTGTAGGTATCCTTTAACAGTTCATAGTAGTTAAACACAACTTAATACGCTGATTCTTACCAATATTTCAAACTATTAATTCTGGTAGATCAAATAGTCTAAGTTTGAAATATCAAAGGTTTACACTATCAGGTTGCAAAGATATTGGGGTTAGAAAATTTATGTTTGTTGCAAAAACTCAATTCCTTTATGTGACATCACTGTTATGACTTCGAATAGCCCATCTAGTTTTCATTTTACGTATAACAAGAGCAAACTTATCTGGTTACATCGTTTTCTTGGATATTTAAACACACGCTGATTCTTACCAAGCCGGTAAAAGTATATCAAGTGCAGACTTTAAATAAACTTCGATTCACAATTATGTTTATTTTCATGTTTCATGTGTGGTTTCTCTGCAAAAGTAACCAGCATATTTCTTGATTCAGGAACAATGGAGTAATTATCAGAATGAAATACTTTTTAAACCAGAAAAAAAGACATTATTTTCCAGATTATTGATAAGATTTGGATTCAGATGTGAATATATCCCATTTAATGATTCAAATATACCCTAGAGAGATAGATCGGAGCAGGAGGGTTTGGATTGAGAATATATTTCCTTCTTCTGTCTCAGGCATTAAACTACAGTTTAGAATATTTACAGGTAAACTTACTATGGCCGGCGTGTAAATAATACAATGATGACGACATTTTTAACGTTAATTTCGATCCTGATTACAAACTTAATAAAAATTAAAAATGTCCAACGATTAAGATACACATATATAAACTATGCGAGATTTTAAAAACTTTGTGAAAATTAGAATGACAAAAGTAAATTTCATATCATAGTTTTAAATTACCATCAAACTCCATGAATTTGTAGTTTTATTGTGAATTGCGACTTACATTACATTAATGTTGTCCAAATATATAAAGCTGGTTAATTTTGCATTTTTGGTGTAGCAGAGCGGACAAATTTAGAATTGTGGATATCGAGATCAATGCTTGATCTTCTCTTTTTGTTAATTTCAAAATTAAATTTATTTCAAGTTTGTATCAACATAGTGTAATTAACTCAACCAATCGAGTGGCGTTTAGAGAAACCGTTAAGCTAATCAGAGAAGCCGGGAAATTTGAAATTTTACGCGCCATTCAATGAGGGAACTATCATTGGTCGAAAAATGGCAGGTAGAGAAAAAGATCGGATTAAGTAGGAAATTAAAAGGGTCCACATTTGATATTCAGATTAAGCAATCGGAAGATATCTAATTTCAAAGTTCTTAGCTCAGGCCAATTTTTTCTAGTCAATATTACGTTTAATTGGTCCCTTACGTCCAGTGTTACATACATTAACAAAGTTTAGAAAAATGTCTATATTATTATTTTAAAGCTCTTTCTTAATGTACACAAATCTAAGAGAATATTGTCCTCTATATCATTGTTGTTCATTTATTTCTTTTCTAGATTTTGAATTAGGCGCTGGAGATAAGGATTTAACCATGCAAGCTCTCTTAGTTTTCGACAACAATATTTTCAGGAAATATCAAATTTTAAGAAAAAGCCATGCATTCTTAAAACTTACACAATTACTTTAAAAAAAATTTTAATCAAAAAAATTTGAATAATTTTTCTCAGAACTTCCCTAATTCTATTGAGAGAATTTGAAGATGGGTCAACCAGGAACTGAAAACTATTCTTTAAAAATACATACCGGATCATCTTATCATCCGGTGACTACCTGGAACTCTTTTTAACTACCTGGAACTCTTTAACAACTACCTAGAACTCTTTAAAAATTACCTGTAACTCTTTAACTACCACCTGTTACTGTTTAATTATTACCTGGAACTCTTTAATTACTACCTGGAACTCTTTGATAATTACCTGGAACTCTTTGATAACTACCTGTAACTCTTTAACAACTATTTGGAACTCTTTAATTAAAACTACTTTTAAATCTTTCACAACTACCTGGAACTTTTAAGTAACTACCTGAAACTCTTTAATGAATACCAGGAACACTTAAATAACTACCTGGAACTTTTTAATGATTACCACGGACTTTTTAATAACTTCCTGCAACTTTTAGTGTTTTCCTGGAACTCTTTAATAACCGCCTGGAATTCTTCATAAATAACTACCTGAAACAATTTAATGAATACCCCGAACTCTTTATTGATTACCTGGAACTCTTTAATAACACCTGGAATTCTATATAATCACTGTAATTATAATTCTGTAATTCTTCAGATAATTGAGTTTTTGACACAAACTCAGATCTTTTTAAATCCCAATCTCTTTCCAACCCAATGTCAAAGACCTTAGATATTTCAATTTCTGTTAAATCAAATAATTTAAGTTTACACTATCAGGTTGAAAAGACAAAGGGAGTAGAAATCTGTTTAATTCATTAGTTTTGCACTTACTTGTGTGCTAGTTACCAATTTGAACCAACATTGCAAATTTGTATTTCTCGTTCAATTAACGTTTTGAAAGTTAAGATTTCTAAGGTTTTCAATTTAGTTTAAATAGTTAGTTGATTTTAGCAATATATAAAGGTTAGTATATCTAGAAAGTACCCTGATATTTATATGTCAAAGACCCAATTTACCGAAAAAAAGAAGAAATCATAAGAATTGTGCAGGTGTTTACCTTTCAAGGAAAATAATCCCAATTGAAAACATTTAAAGTAGTTTTGGTTAAGTCAGTTTCTTCTGCATACGAATGGAAACCTTGAAGATGTTTTAGAAACCAAACCATTAGAAGAATCCACCAACTTAAGGGACAAAACTTTTTTTAAAGGGACGGTTTTAAGTGACCCTTTCTTTATAGAGTATATAGTACCCTTTAAACCTTTCTCCGAATAATGGTCAGAAAAATATCGTCATTTTGCTATCTGCAAAAGTATTGAATTCTGATAGTTTTCTTTTTTCTCTCATACTGAATAAATCCGAAAATTACTTTTAGTTAGAACCGCAATTGAAGACTACAAAGGAACTTATTTTTTGTCACAAACGCTGATTTTTTAATCACTAAATATCTTTGCAACCCAATGTCATAGACCTTTCATATTTCAAACTATGAATTCTGTAAGATCAAATAATCTAAATTTGAAATATCAAAGGTTTGCATCATCAGGTTGCAAAAATATTGGAAAATTTGAGTTTGTGACAAAGACTCAATTCTCTTAGTGTGCACCACCCCTTTCTTCTGAGTGATGAAAATGAATTTTTCTTATATGTGTACTGTGTAGTGCTAATGGAATTTCAAGTCAATTTTACTTTCTGATTCAGAATTTTCTTGAGCGATTATTTGAGAAAAAAAAAACATTGTGCGCTCATTATTTAGACCTTTCGGGGGCATTGCATGAAACGTTCCATGTCAAAACTTGACTAAGATATTCTATGAAATTTTTAAATTTTATAATTTTGAAAAGATTATTCTGTCCAGTTCCTTTGCCTGTTTTGTTAAAGTTCCCAAGGAGATGGTAGACAGAACAACTAGGGAAACTTCATTATTTTCTTTTGTATTAAATTTAAAAAAGAAGAAGAATTATTTTGTAAAATGAGCAAATGTTTTTCAAAGAACTTTTCCAAATGAAATGAACATGGAATACACTACTCAAGCTCTAATGGTGTAACTCTTATAATTTTACAACCTGATCTTTGATAATACCAACTATAATAATTCAAAACTCCCTGTCAATAAATACCTAATGTTTTTTAACATTTGGCTCGTTTTTGGAAATTATTTTCTCCCTGGTTTTGTGGAAGCAGAAAAGCAAATGTTTAGAAATGAAAAATTGAGAAAGGAATTGAGCCTTTGCTACAAACTCTGAATTTCTAATTTCTACATCTTTGCAACCCAATGTTGTAAATATTTTAAACTAAGAACTCTTTTACATCAAATTATCTTAGATAGAAAATCAAAGGTACACACTATCAGGTTACAAAGATATACAAAGATGAGAAAATTTGTGCTTGTGTCAAAGACTCATGAATTCCTTTTTTAGATTTGTGTCGAACATTGTAAAAGACCAAAAACACTTGCAATCTGATTTCTTAGGTCTTTGATTATTCAAATTAATATAAATATCAAATTATAAGGATTAGCAAATTAGAGTTTGAGGCAAGTAAAAATTCCAGCTTTTGTTGAAGAATTTCTAATGTATGAAGGATGGGTAGTATAACTATTTCTGGAGTTAATTTTGTAACATATTCTCATATATCTCCGAGCCTATACAGATCCAAACAGAGGTTTCATGGACTCAAGAGAATCAGGGAACACAAAAACAAAACAAACCCACATTTCAAATTTTTATCCATTATCAAAACTTTCAATTTGAAAAAAAATTCAATCTTAACCTCAAAAGATTATACTTTGCGCATACAAAGGAACTGAGTCGAAATGGAGTCTTTGCCACAAACTCTCATTTTCTATTCCCTATATCTCTGCATTCCAATGTCGTAGACCTTAGATATTTCAAACTATGAATTATGCTGCATCAAATCTAAATTTGAAATATCACAGGTTTACATTATCAAAGGTTGTTAAGATATAGGGAAAAGAAAATTTGATTTTAAATTCTGTGATTTGATGGACCAAACCTCTGTAGAGTAAAAAGAGTTGTTAGTTCCACATTTCATGAAAATATATTTCGGTCTGGGTTGACCCTCGTCAGTTCTAACGATATAATAACCATCAAAATTGATCTAATTAACGAACTTTTACGAAAATCGGTGGGAGGGGGGAGGGCGAGCGGCTTGATTAAGGAGGGGTATTTATAACCTTTTTAAGAATTGGACATAAACAATACTCTTTTTATAAAAAATTTGAGTTTGTGGCGAAGACTCAATTCCTTTTTATAAGTATGTTTTGACATCTGTGATGTACAGGAAAGAATTCATAAATGGTTTTATTATGAAAAGCCTGGGAAATTATAGTTTAAATCTGGAAATCAAGGTAAGATAATATATCTACGTACAGATTATAGTTTAAATCTGGAAATCAAGGTAAGATAATACATCCACAAAAGACTATATTCAATGACGAGATGAAGACTGATTCAATGCGTTTATTACACTAATACCAATTGACGTTAAAAGAATAAAGGTTTGCAGCATTTTAGAAATAAGATTTGAATAAAGAAATTGAGTCTTTGTCACGAACTCAAATCCCTTTATCTTTGGAATATGATGTAAACCTTTAATATATTACAAACTTAGGTTATTTGATCTAACAGAAACCATAGTTTGAAATATGCACGGTCTACGGCACGGGATTGCAAAGATAAAGGGATTAAAAAATCAGAGTTTGTGGTAAAGACTTAATTCTTTTTTATGAAGTTTAGAGGCTACGCTAACCCTGTATATCTCACTTTTATAAATTACTAAAAGCTAAAAAAACAAACAATTTTGTTTAGCATTAAAAATAAGATAAAACTAACAATGAGATGCATTCCATGGGTTCTGGTAACATTTTTTTCTACCATGGGATCGGCAAAGAATATTTATATAGAAAAATGGTAAAAACGTTTTTAAAATGCGCAATTATTTGTGACATTTATTGATTTATTATTCATGAGAATATTGCAAGCATATATTAATAACAGATAGAGCCCTGAGGCAGAAGCCAAAAGGAGTTACGCGCATACTGCGTTGAATTACAAGGCAGAGAGTTCTACGCTGCATGCGCGTAACTCCTGTGGAAGCGCTGCCTCAGAATTATTGTGAACGAAAAACTCCTAAATCTTGAAAAGACTACTTCTAATGTTCTATCTGTGTTGTTATTAATATATGATTGCAATATTCTTAAAATACGAATATTATTCTCATTGTGCTTTACATTTAAGGAATTGAGCACACTGCATTTACCACAAACAGCGAAAAAATGGAGCCAGGTAATTTAATTTTTTTTATTTATCCAAAGCTTGGAGCAATTTTTAGACATCTTAATTGCATTCTAATGCACGCCGTTAGAAATTTTAAAATTCGATTATTGAAACTTTATTCGTGAAATATTTCACTAAATATGCTCTTACGTCAGGAGAGTTCGTTTTAAGTTGTTTTTTTTTCGTCCATTTTTTTACAATAATTCAGACCTGAAGTTTATTTCAGAAAACCTGTTTGGTAATTCCGCAGAAAGTTGAAGATGATTACCTTGAGATACCTCAGCATTTGCTACCGACAATTTTTAGGAAGTTTTTAATGATTTTTAAATAAATTGAAATGTTCAAATATAGAAAAAAAAACCCTAAAGATATCATAATCAGAATAAAAAAACGGCAAGATTTCCCCCCCCCTTGTACTCCCCTCTCCCTCCCAACTCCCTACCCTCATCTTTGCGAAATGATCCCAAGTTGGGATAAGTCATTGGGATAAGTTTTTGTTGGTATAACTGGGCATATTTCCTTCTCTCCCCCCCTCCCACCCCAAACTCCCCTCTCCCTCTCCTTGTCTCTTTTCAGTTTCCAAACCAAACCCTAGTAAAAGGTATGTGCTCCTTTAATCAGTGTTTAAGCCAGTTTAAACCAGCTCAAACTGGTTTAAAACAGTCTAAACCTGTTTAAACCATCTCAAACTAGTTTCACACAGTTTAAACCTGTTTAAACCAGTTTAAAACCTGTTTAAACCAGTTTAAAACCAGTTAAAACCTGTTTAAACCAGTTTAAACCAGCTTAAACCAATCTAAACCTGTTTAAAACAGTTTAAACCAGCTTAAACCAATCTAAACCAGTTTAAACCAGTTTAAATCTTTTTGTTGGTTTTCATTAAAACTGGTTTTAGAGGATTCTTAGGATGGAGCCAGCGACTAACAGTAAACACACTGAACTATCCCAACAGGTACAATTTAAAAAAGTTTTCCAATATTTTTTCTAAATGGTTAGTCTGATATATAAGCCATATCCTATAATACAATGTGGGGTGATTGAAACACGTTTCTACTTAAGTTTCATGGTTTGTGTAGTTATTCGAGAAAAATAAGATTAAAAGATAGAACTCCATTTTAGAGCTGAATAAAAGAGTTAAATAAAAGAAAAAGTTAAAAATATTGTAAATAGAAAGGGAAAAAATATCAGAAATAAGATAATATACAATAATTTTAGGAAGATAAATCGAAGAACCGAAGTACTGGTTGTATCTCCTGTATTCCCTAAGTCAACGGATCCTAATTTCTGATTTGTTCCATTTTCAGGATTCCATAATAATGATAATTTGTATATTTTATCCAATAAACGTCAAAACAATATTTTTGAAATGTTTAAAATACACCTAAGTAAACATAAAAATTAGCAAAATTTTTGTTGTTTTTATTTCAAAATGTACTAAAGGTCTGAAGTATAGAAGAGCAACAAAGAATGAATTACCAGAAAAATTGGAAGGAAGAGTTATGTAAACTTACAGGATGTCCCACAAAATAAGACTTTAAGGTCGTCTTTTATCTTCGAAATAATTTACGTCATTTATTCGTAACCCAAATTTTAGAAGTATCCCTAGTGTTGGCATTTCCAAATGTGGTCTGTCTTTTTTGTGCTCACAATATAACCGGAGATATGTTTAGTTTTGTTCAGATTTCAAAAATTTTGGTTTTCAACAAAATTAAAATCTGAACGAAATTCTCAATAACTTTGGTAATATTGTCAGCACAATAAAAGACTTTTTGGAAATCTCAGAATTGGACAAATTTTGTGGTTATTATTTTAAAAATCGTACATTTGAAAGAAGGTCTCAAAGAAATCCAAAGATCAAAGACGACTTTCAAATCGTCTTGCTACTGTCATGTTTCTTAGGACACTCTGTAGTAAATAAATGATGATAATGATAATTGCCAAATTCATAATTTCAGAAGATACATAATGATTTCAAAAGATGTTGATATGGTGATTCGGTGAAACAATAAATTTAAAAAAGGATTTTTTTGTTTAAATCTTGTTTCAAGAAAACATTATGAATTCTGGTAGAGCAAGATAAAAGTTATTAGCCTTATCCCGCTTTTTGGTTGATATTTAAAGGGAGTGTTCATGAAAAATGAATCATAACTAAGTTATTAATTAATCTGCAAAGATGTTAACACCTCATTTAAAATGGGACCAGAGATGGAAACTATTGTGTTAAATACCTATTGTCCCGATCGCTTGATCTCGATATCCACTTTGGGCACTTTTAACTTGAGTATTGATGCTTTATCTCTTCATTTCAGATTCCTGTGGGGTACAATTACCACGGGATCTGCACAAGATAGAGATATCAATGCTAGATCTCGATATCTGTCCTCTGAGCTCTAGCTCACCCTCAACTATACCAGGGCGATATGTTTCTGTTCGATTTCTTGATATTTGAATTCATTCGCGTTTTAGTTCAACAATCTTTCAACTTAGGAACATGTTATATTAGACTTTTTTACATAAAAGTAAACTATATTTCGTTTTCAACATAAAAATTTCGGACATTTTTTTCCTTTTTTAGCTTTGTTTTATGGAAAAACTCGTTATATCATGGATCAAATGGTTTTAACAATTTCTCAATACGTTTTCACGGTTTTGTTTTGAAAACAAACAGCTCATTTGTATGATTTGGTTGCTATGTTGTCACTAGATCCACGTGATTTTTAAAATCCAGGGAGCTAAAATGTTGCGGATCTCATGGTAAGACATTTCATAGATAGGACATTTCATAATTCTTATTAACCCTAACCTTTCCTTTAAAAATTCTTCTCTGTTAATGAAATTATCTATGATGATATGTCCCAACACCGTTACAAAACTAGGTTTAAATCAAGTGTAAAATCAAGAAATTGATCTTTGAATATTCGAAACTCTTAAAAGATCTTAAAATCATAGTAAAACAACTTTTTTTTTATTTTTTGTATATTTTCATAATTATTGTAAATACCGACCAGAGATTAACATTTTTATCATAATTATCTATAGTTTAGAAAAGGTGTTCTTTCTTTTATATTGTTATTAAATGATTATCACAAAAGTTAAAACTAAAACATGTTCCTTCATCAAAATATTTTATACAGGGTGTCTCAATAAACATGACATTTGAAGGACGACACGAAGGTCGTCTTCAATCCATGGTAGCTGTTAAATGACAACATTTGTATTAAAGCTTTTAATAAAGTGCGATTTTTTTTCGATAAACGACGACCTTTTAGTCGTCCCTAAACCGTCATATTTTATGGGACACCCTGTATCTTAGAATCCGAGATTTAGAGATAAAGAAGACTGTGTCTCTCCCATTCGTCTTTATACCATTCAGAAGCTTTCTCCATATCCAGGTTATAGTGGATAGTTAGCTCATCACCAGCTTGAACAGGTTTAAGGGTCCTGTACAGTGTACATAATAAATATTATGTACAGGTTTAAGGTTCCTGTACAGTGTACATAATAAATAGTATGTACAGGTTCAACGGTCCTGTACAGTGTACATAGTAAATATTAAAAACAGGTTTAAAGGTCCTGTACAGTGTACATAGTAAATATTACAGACAGGTTCAAGGGTCCTGTACAGTGTATATAGTAGATAGTAAATACAGGTTCAAGGGTCCTGTACAGTGTACATAGTAGATATTATATACAGGTTCAAGGGTCCTATACAGTGTAAATAGTAGATATTATATACAGGTTCAAGGGTCCTATACAGTGTACATAGTAAATATTATATACAGGTTCAAGGTTTCTGTACAGTGTACATAGTAGATATTATGTACAAGTTCAATTGTCCTGTACAGTGTACAGTGTGCATAGCACTTATTATGTACAGGTTCAAGGGTCCTGTACAGCGTACATAGAAGATATTATGTACAAGTTCAAGTGTCATGAACAGTGTACACAGTAGATATTATGTACAGGTTCAAGGGTCCTGTACAGTGTAGATAGTAGATATTACATACAGGTTCAAGGGTCCTGTACAGTGTACATAATAGATATTATATACAGGTTCAAGGTTTCTGTACAGTGTACATAGTAGATATTATATACAGGTTCAAGGTTCCTGTACAGTGTACATAGTAGATATTACATACAGGTTCAAGGTTCCTGTACAGTGTACATTGTAGATAATATGTAAAGGTTCCAGGGTCTTGTATAGTATAAATAGTAGTAATTATGTACAGATTTAAGGGTCCTGTACAGTGTACATAGTAGTTATTATGTACAGGTTTAAGGGTCCTGTACAGTGTACTGTGGTAATTATGTACATTTGCAAGGGTCCTGTACAGTGTACATAGCAAATATCAAATACAGGTTCAAGATTCCTGTAAAGTATTCATATTTGTAATTATGTACAGGTTCAAGGTTCCTTGACAGTGTACTCAATAGATATTATATACAGGTTCAAGGTTCCTGTATAGTGTACATAGTAGATTTTATGTACAGGTTCAAGCGTCCTGTACAGTGTAAATAGTAGTAATTATGCACAGGTTCAAGGGTCCTGTACTGTCTACATAGCAGTAATTATGTACAGATTTTAGGGTCCTGTACAGTGTACATAGTAGTTATTATGTACAGGTTTAAGGGTCCTGTACAGTGTACAGTAGTAATTATGTACAGATTAAAGGGTCCTGTACTGTGTTCATATTAGTAATTATGTACATGTGTAAGGATCCTGTACAGTACGTGTACATAGTAGATATTATTTATATGTGCAAGGATTTACATTGTACAGTGTTCTAATTAGTAATTATGTACAGATTTAAGGGTCCTGTACAGTGTACATAGTAGATATTATTTACATGTTCAAGGGTACTGTACAGTGTACATATTAGTAATAATGTTTAGGTTCAAGGGTTCTGTACAGTGTACATAGTAGTTATCATGTACAGGTTCAAAGGTGCTGTACACTGTGTTCTGTACACTGTACAGTGTACATTGTAGTAATCATATAATTTCTTAGAACTTCATTAAGACGTTTTAAAGATATCGACAACTTAAAAAACTTTTTATATTTTAAAATTTTTCTGGTCTTTTTTTGTTAAAAATTTACAAAATATACGCAAACAAATACAGTTGATTTACCTGACAGCTGGTACAAGTCCATGTACAGGATGTTCTGCATTATCCCATGCACAGTTTGGATTAAAACTATGGTTTAGTTTGTGTGCTAATGAGGCGGTGTAGGTTTTACAGCTCTGATACTAATATATTAATATTATTTTTCAACTCTTCAACTTATTGGGATTTCTTTGCAAAAAATAAGATTTAAAGAATCTACATTGAGAACCATAAAACACTGCAAAAGGAAGACGGCATTAAAGTAATATTTTAGTGGTTTTGATGCAGTTACAAAGCAAATAGTTTGACTAATAACTTATATTTTCACTTATTTAGTGAAATGGGTCTGTTGACGTGCACATCGTTATGTCTCACATTCGTTAGACCATTTAAAACATAATTTGTGCCTAAAAGTCGTCTTTCTACTTCAGAGTTTTTTGGTTCTCACTGTTCTTTTTGCAAAAAAAAAACCGAGTTTTTCTGCAAGAACAAATTTATCCCTACAAAAAACGATTTTTGTTCTATTTTATCTATTTATCATTTAATGTTTTCCATATTAACAAAAAAAAAAAAAATTCCGCTGCATTGTACCTTAGTTGGTATATCTAGATGTTTCGCATCTTTATCCTTCCTTAGATTAGATTCAAGGTATATTGCATATCCGGTCTCATCCAGTTCCCCATCAATACTTTCACCAACACAGAGCCTTAGTCCGTTATAGTAGCTCACTATAGTTCCAGCATCAATATCAACTATATAGATAGATGGTTTAGCCCGTTATAACGTAGCTCACTGTAGTTCCAGCATCAATATCAACTAGATAGATAGATAGTTTAGTCCGTTATAGTAGCTCACTATAGTTCCAGCATCAAAATCAACTAGATAGATAGATAGTTTAGTCTGTTATAGTAGCTCACTATAGTTCCAGCATCAATATTAACTAGATAGATAGATATTTTATCACTATCTCTTAGATAGATTGCATGATTAAAAACTTTTATAGTGAATTTCAGTGAATAAACACGAAACTATTTACCTTTGGCAAAGAGTCCTTCCCCTGCCCCTTCCATCCCTGATGCCTTGACCGTAACAACCTTGGATTCGTATGGGTCAACTAGGTGATATGGACAGCTAAAATCCTTCAGGAAAACCAGTTTATTAAATTAAAAATTACACTCTGAGTTTCTACTAAAATATGGCCAGTGCACCCTCTAACGCGAAAATCTTACAGGATTTTGCCAGACATTAGACAGTTCTTTAAAACTAAAAATATATATAACAGAAATAATCTTAAACTGTATCTTTTAACAGTCAACCCTAAAACATGTTTATTGTAGGTTGGCATGTTCAAGTCTAAGTTATTGATAGCTAATTTTAAATACAATGTACTGTGAGTACACATACACAATCTTTGATCAAAGAATTAAAAAAATGCTTATGCTTTTATTGTACTATAAACTGATTCCTTGTTTGTGGATATCCATCTTTTGTAAATCCTGAAAAAGGGATTTAGATTCAATATAAAAAAATTAATTTTATAAAAGAAAAGAAAATTATCATATTCTTAAAACGATTTTTTTATTTTCAGAGAATTTGAAAGGTTTTTTTACTTTACAACGACAATTTTATCCTTTAATGTGCACAGATTCAAAACATGTTTTTGTTTCTTTAACTCAAATTTTCATGGAAGAAGATAATAAAAGATGACTATATCCTAACTTGTCAGAAATATTCGGCTTTAAACGATTTATTTTCATTTGTAACTTCTCTGCATGAGTAATTTTTGCATTTTTATGCTTTTAAGAAAAAATGGAAAATTATCAGAGTTAAGCATTTTTGGAATCAGGAAAACGACGGTATTTTCCACATTTTTGATCAGATCAAGATTTCAAGAGTACAGTCGTAAATCTGGCATTACCATCACTTGAAATCACGCTTATACAGTCGCTTTCAGACTTTTAGAAGAGTGGGACTGTAAAATATGAGAACCGACTTTCAGACTTAGAAGAGTGGGACTGTAATATATGAGAACCGACTTTCAGATTTAAATCATGAGTTTGAATGGTCCAATGAGTATAAAAATTGTAATTGTTTAGGGGATTTTCAACGCCAACAAAAGAAATATGCTAAAATGTGGTTTTTCTATTCCACAGTTTTATGGGTCCCGCTGTACCTAAATAAAATAATAAAATATTCTTACTTATCTGATGTTGACTCAAAGGATGGAACCAAGACATCATTGATGTATTTGAAACCGTTTATTTCAGCAGGATGCGCAGATACTAGTTCACCTGGGCCCGAAATTCAAAATAGTATCTTAACATTTGTGTAGATTTTATTTATAAGATTTGAAAAAAATTGAGAATATAAACAAACTAAATAAAATAATAGTCCATAATAAAAATATTGCTAAACACAAAACTGCCTAACCCCATTTCTGAAACCTTGGTTCCAAAACTGGTTTTCATAACGATACCCTGTCTTAAGTTTTGGGTTCAGAGCCGAAATTTAAAAGAGTATCGTTGAACGAAACTCCAGAGTTTCTTTTTTGGGGTCATAACATTTGTGTAGATTTTGATTTAAGAAATTTTAAAAGAGTGAAGAATATGAAGAAACTAAAGTTAAATAATGTTTCATAAAAAAGTATTGATATCCACAAAATTACCTAACCCCATTCGGGAAACCCGGGTTTCAAAACTGGTTTTCATAACGATTCCCTGCCTTAAGTTTTGGACACTGTATACAGTGTAGTACAGTAGGAAAAAACGGACTTGCAATTGCTCAGATCATTGAACACAATTGCTTTAACAAACTTTAGGAATTACAAATTGCTATCTTGGCTTTGTTTTTAACCTTCAGGAAGATATTTTGTTTTTGGAGTAGTACCGATACAATTCATTTATTGAAAAATATTATTTAATTTTTTTTCTTCTCACCTTGGATAAATTCTCCCAGCAGAGCAGTTTTGAGATCGGGGAAGAGATAAGCAATATCAGTTCCTTTAAAATAAAATAATAAAATTATGCTTTTATCTCCTAAATCCGTGTTCTTTATTATTAAGCTTTTTTTATGTACTATCCACTTGACCTCCAGCTATCTTCTAACTGACCTGCACTTTCCAGTTGACCTCCCGCTACCTGTAAATTTTCCTGTACTCTCCAATTGACCTCCAGCTACCGGTAAATTGTACTGTACTATCCGGTTGACCTCCAGCTACCGGTAAACTGTACTGTACTATCCGGTTGACCTCCAGTTATCTCCTAACTGTCCTGAAATATCAAGTTCACCTCCAGCTACCTTTAAACTGTCCTGTATTATCTAGTTGACCTCCAGCTACCTGTAAACTGTACTGTATTATCTAGTTGACCTCCAGTTACCTGTAAACTGTCATGTACTCTCCAGAGGGCCTCTAGGTAACTGTAAACTGTCCAATTAACTCTCTAGTTGACCTCCAGCTATCTATAAACCGTCTGGAATATATAGTTGACCTCCAGCTACCTGTAAACTATCCTGTACTATCCAGTTGACCTCCAGCTTCCTACAAACTGTTCTGTACTATCAAGTTGACCTCCAGATATATCTAAACTGTCCTGAACTATCCAGTTTTTCTCCAGCTACCTGTAAACTGTCCTGTACTATCCAGTTGGCCTCCAGCTACCTGTAAACTGTCCAGTACTATCCAGGTTACCGACAAGCCAGCCATCTCCACGTATTTTCTTCCAGGTGAACCCTGCAGGAGTTCCAGCTCTATACCAACCAATATAATCTAGATTTCCATCCAGTGTTACTCCTCTAGATATTATCAGAGATAGACTGACAGATCGAAGAGAACTATTCATAAAATTGAAAGTCGTTGTAAAATTATATCATAAAATCCTATAATCTGTTTTGTGTTCATTCATTCGAATTTAAAGGTTTACTGAAGGGTTTTGTAAATAACAATCCATTTAAAGAAGGGAGATGCCATATTTATAAAGGCTACCCTTTTTTTCTTTATCTGATCAATAATGTGAAATATATCGCCTTCTTCTATCTAAAAATGTTTAATTCTGATGATTTCTTCCCATTTTAGCTGCAGCAGTAAGACGCAAGTTATTTTTGTAGAGAAACCACAATTGAAAATATTTGATTTTAAAGATTTAAATATTAATACCTCATTCATGTTTAATCAGACAACGCTTTGTACGGTTGTAAATCAGACAGACTACTCTATAAATGGAGAGTCACTTCAGAGTCCTTTGAAACACATCTCTAATTTCAAGTTTAATATTTAAATACCTTAATTGAAAAGAATTGTATTTATGATTGAAATAAAGGGTCGTTGTTTTGAATAAATATTTACCTGGCAGGACCATGAAAGTATCCATGTTGGAACCAACCCTCTCTTAAATACAAGATTTCAAATTAACATTACGAACTAGAAAACTCTGGAATAGGAAACCGACTTAAAGGGAGTGTAAGCGAAAAATGAAAGGGGGTATAGGCTCAACGCGATAAAAAAGCGCTTTTGATCACTACTAATCTTACTTGTATCTGTTGCGTCTATAAGGAGAAAATTGTTAAAGACGTCTAATACCGAATAACTTAGCGCCCATATAAATTTAGAAAATTTCAACATACGACTTAGACCGTAAAAAATCAATTTAATTTCAAACAAATCATTCAGATATTACAACCTATAGTCATCGATTATCTTTCGCCGCATTTATATATATTTGATATTTCATAATATGTTTTAATTGTTATGATCTGAGAGTTACTTTTAAAAACATTTATTCCTATTTCGAGGATTTTTGGTAATGAAGACGACATTTTCATATTTTCTAGGAATGTTCGAAAACAAGTTGTCCTTTTCGTTGTGTTTTAAATCAAGAATAATTGGTAGAAATATTGTATTTTTGTCTGAAATGGATTGGATATTTTGGAAAATGTTTGTATCTTTTGGGTTATCATTGGTTATAATATGGTCTAGAAATGCAAAACTTTGTATATTTACAAATCGCGAGGCCGCGAAGTTTAAAGGGAACAAGCCTGAAGATAATATATGCATATTATACTCATTGACATCATTGTTTTGCTTAAGAAGATCTATGTTAGTGTCTGAGAAAATATAGGATTTGTAATTACTGTTATTGAAAATTTCTAAGAAAGATAATAACTCGTTAAAAAATGGTTCAAAGTGATACTGAAATATTTGTTAGATCTGTAATAAGACCCAATTAAAAGTATTTTGTCTAACCAAGCCAAGTATCTACGATTCAAATTTTTTTTCCAATATATTGCAACACCTCCCCCTTTTGAGGTTTTTCGTGAATTTGTAAATAGTTTGAAAGCTTTGATAAAAAATAAGTTAGGTATAGAGACATCCCATAGTTCTTGTAAAACTAAAACTGATACATTACCTCCTGATTTTTCGATTCTATCAAGAAATATTTTCAATTCCTCAAATGTTGATGGCAGACTTTGAATGTTTAAACTAAGGACATTTAATCCGGTAAAATTTCTAATGTTTGATACGAAATTGTTTTCACTTTGATATGTATTTCTAAGCTCAATGTTTGCAAAAAAAAAATCGGGACCCATCATATTTGTTGGATCTAGATAATCATTATTGCTCGTTTTTATTAAGGAAACCTATATAATTTTTCACATCTTCAAGATCATCATGGTCGTTTTTTATTCAATTTAAAAATAATAAAGTTGTAATATCTTTCTCGAAATATGCATGTAATCCACCAAAAAGGGTTGAAAGGAGATAGGATAGGAAGAGGATGGAATTGTGTAAGCGATGGGAAAAAGCTGTGTGTCATATTGATAAACATGCTCAAATAGAATACTTTGGTTTTCCTGTACAGTTCAGTATGCAAATATTAGAAAGGTTGGAAAGGCCTTTAAGAATCAAAATATTAATTTTAATAATTTCATAATCTTGAATTTCCTTAAAGATGCATTTAGCATGAAAATCTTCCCACGCCCGGACAATATTCCGTCCTTGTATTCTCCAGTCAGATGGGTTACTCCGAACTAGAAACAAGATAGGGATTACTCCGAACTAGAAACAAGATAGAGATTACTCGGAACAAGAAACAAGATAAGGGATTACTCCGAACTAGAAACAAGGAATGATGGGTTACTCTGAACTAGAAACAAGGGAGGGATTACTCCGAACTAGAAACAAGATAGGGATTACTCCGAACTAGAAACAAGATAGGGATTACTACGAACTAGAAACAAGGGAGGGATTACTCCGAACTAGAAACAGAGAGGGATTATTCCGAACTAGAAACAAGGGAGGGATTACTCCGAACTAGAAATCCGTGTACCTGTTCAAACCTTGGTCCCAGGATGGTTCCCCATCCTTCTCTTCTCCCTCCTCTCCAGAAAGCTTGGATCTCCTCTCCGTTCTTCAGTTTTATATAGGTCTGTCCGTAAAGTTTCTCCGGCCTTACCATAGTCCATGGTTGTTTTCAGGGTTGTACCTGACTACACCAAACCGGAAATTTCCATATATTCGCAATCTGATAGCGTAGATCTTTAACATTTTAGTAAAGACCTCCAATAGTCAACGTTTGAAATTACAAAGGTCTACAACAAAAGATTGCAAAGATAGCTATGTAGATATCAAGATTATTAAGTTTATGTTTGTGGCAAGTGTTCAGTTCCTTTGACTTATGTTACACTACCTGAACAGATTAATAACTCATAATTTAAAATGAAAAAAATAAAATTAAAATTAAAATTAAAATTTAATTTAAAATTAAAATTAAAATTTAATTTAAAATTAAAATTAAAATTAAAATTAAATTAAATAAAGTCTAATTCAATAACATACAAAAAAATAGCGCAAAAGAAATTTTTGCAATTTAAATATGAATATTTTGTGCATATTTTAATCAGAACGTACAAAAACGAGAAGGGTGATTTGGTTTGATTTTTAAAATTTCTAATTAATAGTACTATGGTTTTCCTGGAACAGTTTTCTATATATTCAATCTTGTCTTTTAACGGAGGTTCATACACAGCACCATACGGGTCACAAACCTACAACAGAAATATAAAATAAACTAGTTTTATTAGGTTTGTGAATAATTGATGAGATTGTATGAATTTAAATAGTAATAAATAAAAACTTTGGCAAACATTTAAACCGTTTTAAAAAATAAAATATTTAAATCTTAACAGTTTTAGCAGCACTAGGTTTGTTTTTATTCCTCCGAAAAAACTGAAAAAAAAACTTTTTTGTAAACAAATATATTGGGATCCCATTCTGGTTTATTTTCCTTGGATGGTTTCATAATTTTCATATCTTTGCAACACAATGTTTTAGACCTTAGATATTTCAAACTATGAATTCTGTTAGATCAAATAATTTTAGTTTGAATATCTAAGTTCATCAAGTTGCAAAGATATAGTAATTAGTAGATTTGAGATTTTGGCACAGACTCAATTTATTACTCGATATTTATTTGATATTTTTTTTACCTTAAATTTAGGATTTCCGGAAAGGGCGTCAGATACAGAAAGTTCCTACAGAAAAATGTTTAGTTTTTAGTTTTAGTTTGGAACTATTTATTTTTACCTCAGGTTCGTTATTGTAGATAAAATCCAAAGTTTTTGATATTTTCTCCAACCACTTTTTTATCTCCCCCTCTACAAAAGAATATTTTTTTAATTGTTGAAAAAATTCTTGAAACAACATTTTTTTATCTTTTTACCTATTTTTGTAGTTTTATCTTCATGTTCTTTAATCTCAGTTGTGATTGCCATTTACTTTTTTATTATATCTGAAAAATTCGTTTTATCTGAAAATTCGTTTTATCTAAAAAAGTGATTATATCTGAAAAATTGATAACATCTGAAAAATTAATAATATCTGAAGCTACCCGGCGTTGCCCGGGGATTTTCAAAATCATCCAACACTCTGCACTAAACGACCTCATTCGCACAAACGGTTAATCTTAGGGATATGTCACCCAGTCCAGGGGCGTCAATATGACATTTTTTATGTTTGTGTCGACTCTCTATTAAGTATAGTACGGTTTGTAATCAGCGATCAGCTAATTGGTAACATAAATACATACAATTTTGACGCTCTGCGGCTCTACTTTTTACACGTATATAATCTTCTGTGTTTTATAACATCTTGTGATTTTTAAGCTTTTATGACGTTTATTAAGATATATTGTCCTCTCTGTTTCATTGAGCGTAAAAAAGACTGAGGTTTATAGAAAATGGACCGTCACCACAATTTAAATATATCTCTCTATTTGTAAATTTTCCTAGATATTGATATGTTTAATTGCCCATTTTTAATAATAATTATCAATGTATCCCCCTCCCTTTGTAGTTTGTTGCTACCCCTCCCATTTGTATCTAGTTTGTTGCAGTTACATTTGCTGTCTTCGGCATTTGCGGAGAATTGTTAAATAACATTTTATATACGCATACACTGAGCTTTCTTGTCCTAGATAGTCGGAAAACTGACCAGTGAAAACACAGTTAATATAAGTTATATAACAACGCATATAAGTGTTGTGCCAAGCCTCCCTGCCTTTTCTGGGGTCCGGGCATAACATTATATACAGGGTTACCCACAAGGAATAAGGATGAGTATTCAGAGACGATTGAACGTAATTTTTGCTGTCTGTTTCCTTAAATTCATAATTTCCTGCAACTAAAAACTTCTTTCTTTCTTTGTCAAATTTTTAAATAAACAATTTGTAGACCCATATTTTGAGAGTTTTAAGTCGTCTTTACAGTCTCATTCTTTTGTGGGTAACCCTGAATCTTAAAGAATGTACAGCTGTACTAGTACTAGATATTTGTTAGCTATATATACGCATACGAGCCAGCTGGATAGGATTTTGTACCGTACCAGTCAGCTGGATAGAATTTTGTACCGTACCGGCCAGATGTATAGGATTTTGTACTTTACCGACCAGCTGGATAGGATTTTGTACCGTACCGGACAGCTGGATAGGTTTTGTACCGTACCAACCAGCTAGATAGGATTTTGTGCTGTACTGGCCAGCTGGACAGGATTTTGTACTTTACCATGGCCAGCTGTATAGGATTTTGTACTGTACCGGCCAGCTGAATAGGATTTTGTAACTCCATTAATTTGTACAAAGAGAAGATGCTCACAGTAGGCCACAATTAAAAATTGAAATATAAGATAGTAGAATTATGTCTGCACTCTATAGTCCCTTTTACTATATATCTAGAAAATCCTCAAAGTTCTTCAATGTTTCTCTAAAGGAATTCTTATTACAAAATGAGAGTAAAACAAAATTAAGACACAGATTTATATTTTAATATTTGTAAAATTAACAATTAGCTCTGAATTTTGTCAAGCTAATCAAAATTTATTATTGACAAAAATTAGAATTTTTTTATTGAAAAAATGAATGTTTCTTTATACACCTTTAATCCGTGTAAATGTATACGGCTTGATGTGCAGAAATAAACTCGAATTTAACCGAACCTTTCCACATTATTGCTGACTTGTGACTAGGTACATTAACTTAGGAACTGGCTTGGTGCATTCTATATTTTTCATCAATTCTTTTTATCAATTCTTTTCATCAATTCTTTTTATCAATTTCTTAAAAATTTTCTTAATAAAAAAAATAAAGTTTTAAAAGTATTTTTATTTCTTATTTCAAACACTTAAAAAAGCAAATATTGTCATTTTAATGATTTGACCCATTCAAATATAAGTAGTAAGAGTTACTACTTATGAGATTTTATCCATTAAAAACACTTTTGTTTTTATTGTTTTTTTTTTTTTGAAAGTTTAAGCTTATTTACATTTGAATACTTTGTTGCACTCAAGACATACGAACTCTGTGTATTTAGAGAACTTCGTTCCTCCCTCTCCTCCCTCTTTGTGATTTGTGATTATGTGCCGTTTTAGAGAATCTCTTCTTCTAAAAACATAAACTTTATATAATTTCCGACTGTTAACGTAATTACATTTTTTTAATGTGTCATCTTCGATATAATATCACGTTAGTCATTTTTAAGCCTTTCATGTTTGTTTGAAAGTGTCATCGAATTTATCTACAGTTTAAAATAAAAATCCTTATGAAATATAAGAAAAGTGTACAGACAACTGTCAGGGGTATATATTAATCAAAAACTCATTCCTTTCAATGTTGAACCAAAAATTGTACGCATGAGCAGGACGCATTTAAAAAAAAAAAATTTTACTTGCTGAATTGGGGAATATAAATGTTTGTTTTTTTGGTAAAAAGTATCAATAAGAAGAGAAAAACATCACTTCAGATAAAAAAATTTTAAAAACATACACCCCTGACTTTTGTAAATTTTAATAACTTACCCAAAACATTTTCCACAGTTAAGGATGGAACAAACGTACATATCTTCGACTTCTCCACAAGATTTCTTATTCCTGTTTAAAGCTTGCTTATGTTTGAAACTTTTAAAACAAACATTGCACAAGAAACCTGCAAAAAAAACTAGTTAAATAACAAAAATTTAGACAGTTTTCATCTCAGTTAATAAGTGCTTAGAAAGATTTTGGCTTCCTGGTTCTGGATCTGCGAAAGTATGGGGATCCATGAATCCGGATCCAAGAAATAAAATATCAACCAAAAATTGCAAAAGCTACTTTTTAACTCTCAAACCCCAAATCGGAACTTTTAAAAAAGAGAGAATATGAAAATTTCCTGCTTTCTTAATGGTTCATCAAATGTTAGCATAAAAATAAGCGAAAAAAATAAGAAAAAAAAATTTAAATTTTGCGTCGTTAAAAACTTTCAGTGAATCTTAAACTAATGACCTGATCCGTATCTGAATCAAAATTTAATAATTTAATCGCAAGCACTGCAGTTATATCAGAAATTTTACTCTTACTGGTTAACATTTTATGATAGTTTGTCAATAATTTTGAAGAATGTTTTTGTATATATCTACCGTATAGTATGTATTTACTGGACACATACATCTACTAACTGTATAGTGTAAAAAAACTTAATTTCAAAACTCTAATAATTTAAGTTTCAAATGTTAGATGAAAAAAAAACTTAGGTTCTTGAGTAACCGTACTTGCTTCCATATATACTTACATCCGTATTCCCAACCAGGTCCATCACGTTCACCAGGTGGCCCTTCTGCTCTTTCTTGTCCAATCCCTCATCCACCACGTGTTACGCCACCAGCACTTCAACGTTCTCAGTCATTCCTTCCTGGTTCAACAGTTAGAAGATATCTCGAAAAGAAAGAAAACTATATACACGGGGAAAAAATCAGAGTATTATAAAAGTACAGGAAGTATATCGCAACACATAGTAAGAGTAGTAAAATACAGAGAAACACAGCATAGTATATATTGAGAGCAGTACAGCACACTCCTTTAATTTTTCATCAATTGGAACACTGAGGTTCCAGCCCTCTCAGCATGCTGGCTGGAGATTGTTATTCTGTAGTAATATCTGTATAATGGGATATATAAAATCAGGAAAAATAACTTTATTTCTTGATTGCTTGTTTTTGAGTAAATTGCTAAAATATATCAAAGTATATTTATAAATCCTTTCCTAACAGGGTCACTGTGTCAGATCTGAAAGCATGGATCCTGAACCCGACCCCGTGGCTTATCAAATTTTGATTTGAACTGAAATATAAATAGAAGCATGAGCTAGTTACAGGTAAAATATAAATGCATTTATTACAAAATCTTGTTTTTGTGATAAAATAAATCTTAAAAATAAAACCTAGGAACTGTGAAAGAAGTTGTCAGATTTTGATAATTTCTAGCTTTTTGGAAAGCCTATTGGAAAGCAGATTGGACAAGTTTTGCAAAGAAACTTTGCAAATTATGTCCATATTAATTATTAAAATTTGCAAAATGTTTTCAAATTTTTTAATGGTATGGTCAAAGGCTTTTCAAAATGTAACTTTTAATGTTTTATGGACATCTTTTGCAAACTTTTTTACTTTATAGAATTTAACAACAAAAAACCCAAATTTTTCAAAGAACCGTAAAAAGTAAGACATTTTGTAATATCTATATAAATTTTATTAGCAGCTGGTTGAATTTTTGAATGTAGACTCATTTAATTGCCTAGGAGCTGGAAATGAAGTCCGATTGTCAAAATCTCTTTCCTGAGACTTAGAACCTCTGAAAAGTGACCTCAGTCGGCTCTGATCTCCGGCCTCCTTGGACATAAACATAAACATAAAAAATCAAAAAATCCAATTTTTGACACTTTGTTTTGGCATCAAAAACTTGAGTAATTTTTTTCTCTGTTTTTAGTGTATTCTGGGTGTCATTGAGAGTCTATATTAAAAAATGGGCTATTTATTTCCAGCAAGGCCGGAGATCAAAAATCAAGCCGACGGAGGTCACCTTTCAGAGGTTCCAAGTCTCCGGAATGAGATTTCGACAATCAGACTTCATATCCTGCTCCTAGGGAATAATATTACATTAATTTTTAAGTTAATTAGGTATAAGGGGTAAAGGGTTAATACAAAATATTTTTACTTTAAAAATGCAAAGCTCAAATTTGCTGACTTATGCTGTATGCAAGATTATTTAAGATGCAGGGGCGGATACAGGATTTAAGTGAGGGGGGGGGCAAGATTTTTTAGGAACAAAAAAATGAATAATTAGGAACAAAAAATCGTGCCGCAGGCGAAATTTTTTTTGACTTAAAAGACTCAAAAAGAGTCAAAATTAATGACTAAAGACTAAAAAACTAGATTTTTAACTTTAAGGAACAAAATTAACAGATTAGAACAGGAATTTAGGAACAATTAAAAGATTGTTTAGGAATTAGGAACAAAATTAAAGGATTCGGACAGGGATTTAGGAACAATAAAAAGATTGTTCAGGAATTAGGAACAAAATTAAAGGATTAGGACAGGAATTTAGGAACAATAAAAAGATTGTTCAGGAATTAGGAACAAAAATAATGGATTAGGACAGGGATTTAGGAATAGTAAAAAGATTGTTCAGGAATTAGGAACATAAATATTGGATTAGGACAGGGATTTAAGTTGGGTCGGACACAGTATTAGCAACAGGAACAATAAGAGGAACATTAGCAAATTAAAAACAAAAAGAAATTACTATTTATACTTAAATGCATCAAAATTAGGACCAATATTATAATTATGATAAATGAGTATTGATAAAGGAACATTACTAGATATGCACAATATTATAACTTAAGTCTAGTTTCTTACAAATTTCTAATTCTAAATTTATTGTTAACAATAACATTTACTTGTTGTCGTTGATTTTTAAATTAAACTGAACAAAAGAAATTCAAGATTTCCATTAAATAAAAATAGCTTGAAATTGAAAAACACATACAATATATAAAATTGGGAACATTTTTTGCCTCAAAATCTCAGGGCCTCCCTGAATCTTTCAGGGGGTGGCGAATGTCCCCCGCCACCCCCCTGTATCCGCCCCTGTTAAGACGTCCAACAGTCCATCGAGTTTTAATATGTAAACTACGAAAAAAAAATTTGAAAAATTAGGTGTAAGCGTAAGGAATATTAATGAAATAGATGCAAGCACTAGTTTTTAGAAAATAAATTATTTGGTCAGTATTTTTAACTTGTTACAAACCTTAAGCTTATCCACTCGATGCCTTTGAGGAATAACAACATTTGTTAAGTTGTAATTTACACAAGCTAGATCAGAGTCTTCTTCACAATCTTCCATGACAGCCTAAATAGATTTCATATCAATTTCATTTTAAATGGTGGACTTAAAAAGGAAATAGGGAAGGATTTTTTATCTGGTAATTTTGGCTCACACAGGAAACTATGCATAACCTTTCAGGGGGGAGGGGGACCATATGCTTTCCCACATTAAAAACTTTTCTGTTTTGGAGAAAATTAAATTTAAAAAACCCAAAATGAGATTTAAAACATTAAAACGAATGCTTGAAAACAAAAATTCAAAAATCTCATTAATGACCTCTGACCCCACGACAGTAATCACTACATGAGGGGAGGGGCTGGGGGGTAATCAACTCTAAGAAATAATTTTCACCCCTGATTTTCTTTTACCTAAGTATAGATAGGGTTATCTGAGTGTGTAAACGAAAAATTCTTGACAAGTTTAATTTGAAAAGTTCTTGTTAAAATTGCTTTCGCGACAATCAGATCAATCTTCGACCCTGGAGGCACCCCGGTTGGAGAATCAGACAGCATCGTAACTAAAAAAAATATTGTTTAACTTGCACAATTTAAAAATAAAATTTAATTAAAAATTGTGAATTTACATAATTAGAACACACAAATTGCATTCAGGGTGAAGAATTAGGGTAGAGTGTACATAATTGTTACGGTAGGCCTTGTCCGGAGGTAAGTTGTGTATGTACTATGTGTATTTTGTATTCAAGAACTTCAGTTAAATATAACATAATCGTACATATTTTACTAGAAATCTCGCCCCCCCCCCCTTGAAATAGAAAATATTGACATACAGGGTGCTAATCACAAAAATAAATTTAGATGCTTTAAAAAAAAATTACCCAAGAGAAGAAATATTCACAATATTTGCGATGTTAGAAAACATCTTGGGTGAAGAGGATTACTGATTGTCTGAGGAATAACAAGAGCGTTCCATATGTTTATAACTATACGCTGGGTTAATAGGAGTTAATAGTGAGTTTAAAGAAAGGAAAAAAGAAATTTTCATGGTTGACAAATTTGTAAATAAAAATCAAAAACATTCATACATTTGTTTGATTTCAAAATATCAAAATGTTTTATTTAAATATCCTTATTTCAATTTTAACTCCCTCAAAGGTATGACGATGTATTCCTAATACGTACTGGGAATTTCTCATGTCGTAAATATTTAGCATCTTGTGTATCTTGATACAAAGAAATCCAAGTGCTTTCATCTTAGTCTCTGAGGAAACACCAGTTTCTTGCAAACAGGTTAGGTAGAGTCACATGAGCCTACAAACCTAAAATATCATATTGAAAAAATAATCGTAAATAATTCTGAATTTTATCACAAGACAATTTATATTATGTTTAAACGTAAATCCTTGAAATTTTCTAATTCTAATTGTGCTATTACATTCTCCAATGAGTTACTATAAAAAAATCATTAAAGTTTACATAATAAGAAAACCGGAACGGAACCTATAGTTGGGATATTGCTTGAATTAATTATTTTTATTAAATAATCCAAAAAATTGTAGATTGTTGTTAACAGTTGTAAATTGTACCTCTGCAGAGGAGCGGTATTTATTTGAAATACAAGCCCTCTCACTGGTTTGAATTGAGCAAATGCCGCATAAATGCCTCAACTTGGGGGCTGAACATTTGAGCTGCCTTCTGGTCTCACTGAACAAAAAAATTAACCAGATCAGAGTTTAAACTTTGAATGTTCACAACGCAAATTTAGTTATCAATTTCAAATGTCTATCAAATGTTGTAGTGTTGTAGTTATTATTCTAATGTTCAATGCTTATAATTTAGAAAATCATTGGATTTTTTTTTAAATGAATAATTACCCCCATCCGCACCACCTAGGCGGTCATTTTGAAAGTCCTTTATTTTGAGTCTTGATTCAGTACTAAAAAACTAAAAAACCGTATTTGGGAGAAAATTATTTTGAGTTTGGGGTTGGAATATTTGTTCAAGAAAGCCAAAATGTTATGAAATGTTTTTAATGTTATGAGTACCTGCATATCATTTCTATCCTCAAAATTGGAAAGTGTTAGGGCAGTAGTCTGGGACAAGGCAGCATCCTTGAAGCACAACTGAAAAATTATCAAGTTTATTGTGCACTGTTCTCTATAAAAGTTTTGGCTGATATTTTGTCTCTTAGATCCAGATTTATGGATCCCCACTCCCTATGATTTTCGGGATCCGGATAAAAGAAGTAAACAAATTTTGGGATCCAGTGGATCAATTTCAAAATTTAGATCCTGTCTTAGCACTGCATGCCCCCCTGGTGAGATAATTTTGTATTAGAGACCAACTATATCTATGATTTCTACATATGTTTCCAAAATGTTCAAAATCAGAATTTACATACCAAATCTCCTCCAAGAATGTCCCTTGAGAGACCATTTGATCAAGATCGCGAAGCACTGTGTGTTGGATCAACTCCTCGTCCTTTATTTATTTATTAAATGATCATAATAAAGAAGTATATGATGAAAACAAAGGTTTTGGGAATTCGATAAGTGAACTAGAAATTTAAATGTTTACTGGGTTAGAAAATTTGAATAGAGTTTCTGTAAATTAATTGAAGGTTAAAATATTTCTTTCAAATACCTGCATAATTTCCATGTGAAGAGCAACTAACTTTTCCCAAGACAAGCAATTTCTTTCCTCCAAACTCATGAAAAGGCAGAACTAGCTCATGAAGATCTTCAAACTTCTGTATTTTTTCTCTTAATTTCATTGAAGCCATGATTGTTCCAGCCAAATTCTTGATGCTTAATACAGCTGCCGTTGAAAGAGTGAGCAATGTTTCCACTTTCTTTACAGACTTAACAGAAACCTAGAACAAAGACATAATTTAGAATGTCTTATAAAATCTGTGAATTTATTTTCTATTTCATAAAAGTAAATTTACGTTCGAAGACTTTTGAGGACTAAACAGAAATAAGTCTAAAATCATTCAAATTCAAAGTTTAATTGTACCCTTCAATTAAAAAGTTTAGTGTCCTAAATTTTAAAAATATTGAAATACAAATTTAGATTGGTGCTCAAGATACACAAAGTAAGGAAAAGTAACCGGCCTCTCCATTTTAAAGAGTTGATTATCCCTACTATTGTTCAATGTACACATATGAAATATAATTACCTCTCTAGTATCAACTGAAATAGGTTTGATTGTCCTCTCCTGAAACAATTTCTCCATGTACTGAGGGGGAACCTCTAGTTCTGACAGTGGTACATTCAGGACCTCTATAACTTCTTCATCAGTGAAATCCCCCATTTGACAAATTTCTATGTTAAGTGCATCAGACCAATCCTCAGGCTCCTTAGGTTTAAATGTCCATGTTCCTGGAATGTTTGAAGCTATAAATTCCTCCGCAGACTTAGGCAATACTTTTAATAACTCATCAACAGCATATTTGGAAGATAAAAAATACTTTGATCTTCCTGCAAATTTCAATCCAACTATGTTGTTTGACTAGCCATCCCAATTCACATGAGTTATGTTATGATTTGCAGTGTCAGCTGACATGCAAACAACTTTGATAGATTGATTCGCAAGGTACTGTATACAGGACTTTATAATATAAAAAATCTCTTGTTTTACACAGCAGCCTCGACTGGTTTGGCAGTAAAAGATAGGAATGTCTGATACATGCCCTTTCTCTTTGACAAAAACTGAATTAGCTACTACTTCTAATACGTGTAGAGCAGGTTGGTGCAGAGATATCACAGCTTTTGGTATAACTTCTTTCACCCTTTCTTCAATATCTAGCAGCATCATGTGCTTGGGTACATGGATTATAATTTTTTCAACAGCATCCCGAGTCTCCACAGAACTTAAACTACAAGGAACTTTTGCCAAACAAGAAGGAATCGGAAATGAGTTGAGTTCATGTTTAGAGTTTACCATTGCGGATATTCTTTTTGATGACTGCTTTTGAGCAAGAAGGTTTGAAAGAATAATATTTATCAAATTAATGATGACATCAGTGTATTCAAAAATATATGTAGACTAAGTCTTCTCTCTTTATGGAAACCATGGCTGGTTTTTGATTCATACACATTTGGCAGAACACATTGAGCAGATTGGAACCTTCCATGTTCTTTAAAATACAGTAAACATACTGGGATATTAGATCTGACTGTATGTATGTTAAATCTGTGATTAAAAACATATGACCAGAGAGTAAACCAGCATCATTGCCCTTTCTGCTAATCTTCAATGTGGCATCATACAATTGAAGAAATAAAGAGATTTCTTTAAGATTTTCCAGATCCTTTACTGAACGACTGACTGAGCTCCTAGATAGCTGAGATACTGAATTCATTTTTTTCCATTCTTTCCTCATGTCCGCGACACCTCTAAATCCTGCTAAGATATAAAGTTTATCTGAATTGGTTATCCAGCTTGCTGTGTTTCACCAGTATATTGAATAATATTCTTTATTTGGACAGTGACCTTTTCATTGTTATCAAGTGAAGCTTCCTCTGTCTCCGACACTGATTTAATATAATTATCAATGTCTTAAAAACCTTCTCTACCTCTTTTAAAGAGGATTGAGTGGTTGCAAAGTTTGACGTCTCCTTTGCAATTGAAACTTTGTTTATAGAATATTTCCCCCTGAGACTTTGTAGGGATTTTGTTATTATTCCCAACTGTTCACATAGCTTTTCATGTAGGTCAGTAAGAAAAATATAAGCACTAGTGTAACAATGTGTGATTTTGTTGATCTTTTACGATCAGCGATTCAAGGATTTTTTAGATCGCTGAGATCATAGCTATCTAGGGGTATCATGCCCCCCCCCCCTTTTACCCTTTGGATGGACTTTTGAATCCTAGTTTGAATCCTAACGGATTTATTTGAGTTTGCATGTGAATTCTATAAATAACCCAAGGCACGCCGATAACCGAAGCCACGCCAATTGTTCCGTTATTCCAGAGGCCCGGGCGCTGGTGGGATGGCCGGCCAGCTCCCAGGGAACTAGGGTTAAGCTCTAGGCAATTTGATTCGTATAGTATTTTCCTAAAGTATTTGTATCTTTGTAAATAATAATAAATTGTAAGAAAACCGACTCGTCGAATATTAGATCTAATGAGTAGTTGTATTGATTCATTTTTCTTTCATATGTAACACTAGGTTTAACTATCTCGGTACAATTATACCAGTAGTTCAGATTTGAGATTAACTCAATTTTGTCTTTGTTGATTTCAGGCAAACCATAATCAATATCTCCTTTCACTGAAAAGTTTCCATCAACTTCCTCCATGGTAACAGCCCCTGCCAAAGACTTCTTGTCAAAGTTAATATTGACAATGTCAATATTGGTTGCTTTTCCCTGCCTGTAGAAATTGAGAGTGCATTTCCTGCTAGCCCCGACGGCCAGCTCACCTCACCGGAGGATGATTTAAATTGCGATGCAAATACCTTTAAAGACACCGTTGTCTTCGTCAAATATCCTTTCAACATTTTTGCCAATTCTTCTGAAATTTCTGAATTTGTTGACAACCTCAAATTGACGAAAGCCGACGTCTTAGTACTCGGAGGTCAGGGGAACTCCCTATTGCAAGGGATGTCAACTCCCAAGTTCAAGAAACACTCACCGTCCGGCTTACCTGCAGGTTTCTCAACGTTTGGAGCTGGTAGATCCAGAGTCTTCCATGCTCACAACGTTGCATCTTACGACCCTGAGTATCTTGACAACTTCGGGGTTTTCATTGACAAAATCATGGGATTTGTTAACCAGACTGGTGCCAGGACAATTTTCATACCACCCTTTCCAAGGTACCCTACAGCATGTTGTACACAGTCAGGCCATTTTTGTGCGGGGGATACGACAGGAACCTCTTTAACACGGAGGTAGTAAGACTGGGGACTTACATCTCACGGATGCATTCCCTCAAGGATGCATTCGTGCTTACCCCCGAAGACTTTTGTCATCGTGATGACCGGGTCTCGAGAGGGAAGATGTTGAAGGATGACCGTGTACACCAGACTGATAAGGGAGTCCAAGTGGTCCGGTCAATGGTCCAGAAGTGCGTGCACTTCTTCAGGCCGGTAATGGACAGACCTAAACCAACCCTGGGCCCCTCCATCCCATGCGGCACCAGATTCTCCCAATGGGTTGAGGCTCACAGAGAGTCCTGTGGGTTCGAGGACCTGAAGCCCTCAGGGGCTGCGAAACGCCCGCAGCCGCCCATGTCATATCAGAGACAAGCAAAACGCTAATTTTTCTGAATGTGCACAACACAAAATTGAAACCCTGCACAGTTTCCCCCCCCCCTCTCATGGGTACCCCCGCCTTTCCAGCAAAGCCCTGGTTAATCTTGCAGTTTTTGTCTCTTTTTCTACACCTCATCCATCTTCCAACTCCTTATCCTAAATCCCCTAACTCACCCTATTCCTATCCTAGATTCCAATATTATTCCTACTCCTATCCTTTACCTTCAAACCATCACTTTTTCGCAATCCCAATACTTTTCTTTCAATCAATCAATCTAAATTTTACCTTGAAATTCCTTAAAATAAAAATATTTCCTATTTTTGCTGACTTATGTATACATTTTTCAGCACTTACTCCATTCAATACTGACTCATGTCATTAACTATCAGTGTTGTTTACTTTTTTAACTCCTAAACACAAAAATATTTCCTATTTTTGCTGACTTATCTGATTATTTGTCAGTGATAGTCATAAAATTAAAATATTTCCTATTTTTGCTGACTTATGTTACTATCTGTCAGTATTAAAGCTCTTAAAACTATCCTATTTTTCAATGTAATCCTACTGCCTTAATATTTCAACTTTCTCACACATGAGGATTGAATTCTGGCTAAATGGCTTGAGGAAAACTGTAAGAACAGACCTCACAAAATACAGTCTCTTTTGAGAAAGGAAAAAAAAGATTTTTACCTTCCTTTCATTTTGTAAAAATTGTAATGTAATGTAATGATTTCTTCCAAAAATAAAATGTCCGACATATGTCTGACAACTTTAACTGCACATTTTTGATGCCTCTAATTAATCCAGTTGCGAATACTCCTCATAGCATTATTGGGCGTTTCTATTTTTTAAGAAGGAAAAAAAAAGAAAAGGGAACTAAACAAAAAAAGAACTGTTCTTTCATTATTGAAAATAATTTTATACTTTCCGGCGTTGCAAAATTTTTAAACTTTCACATATATATTGTTAAATCCCAATTTTTGTAATATAGATAGACGAGAAACCATCTGACCCTGATCGCTGGAGCTGGTTGAGACAGGGAATCGCTCGATCGCTGACATGCGGATCTATATCTCGGCAGATCTCAGATTTGCAAGTCACAATGCAGATAATAACGGTAAAAAAGATTAAATAGGAATTAACAGGATGCTGTGGGAATACGTGCCAACCTTGTTCTATGTCAGTGTGCTCTATATACATTTTTTCTTTCTGAGGTCAAGAAAGTTGTACATGAATAGACTTAAAGACTCTAAACTAATAACTCTCTAATAGTGTTGCAAGAATCCCTACTATCTTCATAATTAAATTTGAATTTAAAGTTTTTCACTAGTCTCACTTAGCTATGCCTAATTAATATTCCAAGAATCTTCATGCCATGACTGAAATACGAAAATCAAATTTAAAAATTCTTTCACTGCGAAAATCTAATTTAATTAATCTCTGACTGTTAAAATTTTAATCTGGAATATCATGTCTCTGAAATTATGTAACATCAAGTATATGCAATTTAAATATCACGCCTCTGAAAGTAAGACTTGAAGTTATGTAATATCAAGTATATGTAATTTAAATACTTCTTTCAAGCGCCTTTTTATATGGCTTAAATCGCAAAAAAAATGAATTTATAACCTGGAATGCCTTAATTTCAAAGGGATATGAAAGATTTCTTTTCTTCCTTTCTTCATGGGTCTCTCTTTACCTAGTTAAACTGAGACCTGGAAGATGAATGAGCAGCGAACCTCAGACAATCCGACGGATCCCATAGCTACACCTCTCAGCGGAAAATAACGTTAAACTGAAACCCGGAGGATGAATGAGCAGCGAACCTCAGAGGATCTAGCCGATCCCATAGCTGCACCTCTCATCAGAAAATAACGTTAAACTGAAACCTGGAAGACGAATGAGCGGAGAACCTCAGAGGACCTGGCGGATCCTATAGCTTCATCACTCAGCAGATAATAACGTCTGAGTAAACTGTAACGCCTCCTGAACTGACAAACCTCACCGCCGAGAAACCATGATGTCTCAAGAAAAGGGGATAACTACGCTACATCGATATCCCTAATTCGTAGCACAATATAAACGAGCACCATATCTGCTCTATCTATATCTATCCGCTAAACCTTGATGATTTAAGAAAAATGAAGAGATTAAGCCCTAATCTTATTTCAATGCCCTAGACAATAGCGCAGAACCATCAATGTTCTACGTGAGTCTAGTTCTTAAGTATAATGTGTTTTCTTCCAATTGAAACTAAATGATTCTCCAATATGCTATTTCACATTTAACACTGCTTAATTTTGGTGTCAGCTATCTTCACGTCGGTGGTGTAGATTCTTGACCACAGAGAGAAAGGAACATGCAGGAAGGAACCATCAATGTTCCTTGCCAGTATGTATCTTAAATATATCGTTTTCTATATCTATGTTGGCTAATTAGCATCAAGACTACATAGTTTATCTAATGTAATGCCATACCAACGTAGAACTTTCAATGTTCTTCGTTAGTACAATCGTTTTTTCCATATAGTGTACATTGACTTTATACCATTGTTTCATAAAAACTGTATAGTGCTTGCGCAAATTGATTTTCTTCATAAAATGCCCAAATTATATGCAGACGATTCTCATATTAAAAATTTCTATTCTATTCGCATACTCTTATCGTCAATGACTTATTATATGCATTTAATTCTCTACGACTTCACTGTTGCACTCTTCAATTTATATGTCTTGCAGGATCCAAGTATCCTTAAGTCCAAAATTTCTAATTTAAGAAATGTACGTATTTAACCCGTATACAGATCTATCAAAAAAAATGTAAACACATGTAAACAATTTTGTATTTGTTTCACAAATCTAAAAAAATGTAAACGAATTTGTCGATTACACGTAAACTATTTTGTACAATTTAAAAAGACAATAAATATTTAGATTTCAAATATTGGCTGCTTTGAGTGATTCAACTCCAATTGATATGAAACCAGGGTCTGTTTTGAAGTGATGTTTGGCAGATTTATCCTGTAACAAGGTTGTATATTTTGTGTTGTTTGAGTAATTGATTTTAAATCTTTAAAAAATAACCCCCCCCCCCCCCATAATTGTATTATAGGTTGTCCCAGGAATATGGAAATTCATTCTTTAAAATCAATTAACTATGAATTCATTTATCTATTCATTAATGCTAATAACACAGTCAAACAATAAAAACTACATTCTAATTATAAAGGGATTTTCAAAATGTGTTTAACCATTAAAATTTTGAGCGATATTGAGAATTTATTAAAAATAGAACAAATGTCTTTATTGCAATTATCTCAATATTATTTTTTTTTAAAAGCACATCGTATCCTTTAATAGGTGTTAAAGATCGAATATGATGTCATTGAATTCCCATGTTTATTTGGACTTATTTTAGTACAGCGAAAATTTTATACCATTTTTGAATTTTAGTTTATGAGGTAACAAATGGCAATTAAAATAAATACTTGCTGGAAGTTTTTGATTGTTTAACTTTTACTTTATAAAATAAGCAGGAATTTGAGGAAAAAAATACCTTAAAGATAGCGTGAAAAATAAATAAAAATAAATATAAACATATATACAACCTTACCTTTTTCCTTGTGAACTTTGATGGTATGGCAAGGTTTATCATACACTCCTCTGATGGCTGGGTTCCTAGCTTGTTTGTCCCCTGGTTTGCTTTCCCTTGAAGGGTTCGGAGAACACCATCTCCATGGCAAAGACTAACAAAATTCCAAAATAATTTTTCATCTGCCGTATATCTCATTCTGGAAGACCTTAAGACCCGTCTCCTTAAGAAAGATGCCGCAATTTTGAAGCCAAGTTTGTCAAAGTTTATCTTGTGCTGCACAATTCCAAGTATAAGGTTCATTTTTAGTTTTTACTGAACCAAATTTGTTCACATCACTTTCTTTGGTCTCCTTGCTTGAAGCAGTTTTTAAGATGTCTAATAATTCCATATCACTGAAATTTTGATCACATTGAAGAGTTATATTTTCTTCTTCTCCCTCTTCATCTTCCTCATCATCTTCTTTGTCATCTTCCTCATAATCTTTCTCTATGTCTTTAGCTTGATCCACTACTTCAAGTTCAGATTCAGGTTCAGCTTCAAATTCAGAATCAGATTTGGCTTCAAATTCAGATTCAGCTTCAAGTGCAGGTTCAGGTTCACCTTCAAGCTCAGATTCAGATTCAGATTAGCTGAAGCAGCTTCAGCTTCTGGTCCAGGTTCCGGCTCAGTTTCAAGTTCAACTTCCTTAGGTATCTTCTTTCTTTTCTTTGCTTTTCGGAGGGCCATCTTGATTTCCTTCTAGTTGGCAGAGTTGGCATCGGAGGTTAAGGTCCCAACTGAAAAAAAAGACTAAGAAAATATGTGTTTTTTAAAAATAATTTAATTTTTTTGAGTCGGAAATTTAATCATTTTTAACCACAATTCTGGTTTAAGTTAATATAGCATTATAGAAGTAGTAAAACTATCAGAAGCAATAAAAATAGTAAGATTTTATTTGAAATGGAATGATTAAATAAAAAATGAAAGAAAAATCTTAAAACTAACCAATGAATTTTTAGGGCCTCCTCTCCTCTTCGCATCCATGGAGATGTTGATGGCATCCGTTCCAAGAAGAAAAAATGATAGGATTTTTTATATTTCACGATTTCCCACAGGAAAGAAGAAAATTTTAAAAACTAGCAATATATTTCACTTTTTCTGTTATTTCCTCCCTAAAATTCAAAATTTGTCGAAATCACTCCAATAATTAAATAATCTTTTATTGGTCTTCCCTCCCCCCCCCAGAAAAATTAGTGTTAACTAAAAAGATGTCAAAAATATAGATATTTAACACCACTTAGTAATAAAAATTTGTAAATTTACCCTTGTTGACTTTAAAAGTCACTAAAATAAAACAAAAATATCTGAAATGGATAATTCTAACATTTTTTTTAAAAAAATGGAAGTTTGGAAATATTTGCATGATACGGAGTTAAAATTGGTTAGTTTAGAAATTAACAAAAGAATTAATGATGAATATTTGTGTGCATTTCATGGGAGTGGTGTAGAGCTTCATGTTGGTGGAGCAGATCAACAGGAACTGGAACAACAGGGCTTATCAATGGAACTAAGGCTATGCAACTCAAGATAGCGGAAACTTCAGTCGGAGCCGGGTACATGTTTCCTAAGTAAGCTTCTGGAGAAACTAGTAGGGAGATCAGAGGCATAAGCACGCCTGCTGTTAGCTGAGTATCTGTATCATCATCATGAAAGGAGTCAAGAGGCTCCATGTGTCGGAGCTGTTACCAGCCCAACTCTCCTTAACCTGACTGAGGGGCTGGGATGTGTATAGGGGTGGAGGGGGGAACGAAGGAGCCAGGGTGACATGTGGGCGGACCAGCGGAAACAGCTATTCACACGTCTTGAAAATAGTCAACGGCATCTGAGTCGGTAAAATCGTCTTCCTTAAAATTTGAATTTGTGTTAACATTACCCCCTACTGCCACAGGGGGTTAAATTAAAATGGGATTTTATCAAATTATAGCAAAAGTGGGAAAATTATTACATTTCAGAGGTCAAAATAGACATTCTGACCGGCGTATTTTGAATGCATGTAATATACATTAGTTTAAGGTCGCATGCAAAAAATCAGCCTCCTATAGGACAATACTAAGCTATGTTTATACACTGTTTAAATTCCCTGGAGAGTAATACGTTTAGATTTAGAAAACAAACTTAAATATTTGAAAATTTTCAGTTTATTTTGCAGATTCTCTAAGTAGAGTACAAGAGCTTTCCAGTGCTGTAGCATTTGTCATATTTTGTTAATTTGCATTTAGAGAGAGTGGGAGGGGTTTAAACATACCTTTCCCCCTTTTTGTATCCTAGTTTTCAAGTACCCCAACAGGAATAGGGTTAAGTATTTCGATTTAATAAAATAAACAAATCAAATTAAATAACTTAAATATTAACTTAAATTTGACAAAAACATATTAGATGTAAAACAAAATTGAAAATTATCAATGTTTTAGAAATTTATAGTAATTTAAAAATAATCAAATTAACAATGTTTCACAAATTTTAAGCTATTTAAAAATTTTCAAATTAACAATGTTTGTAAAATTTTCAGTTCTTTTAATAATATCAAATTAACAATGTTTGAAAATTTTTTAATTTTTTGCAAATAATCAAATTGACAATGTTTTAAAAATTTAAAGTTATTTAAAATTATGAAATTGACAAGTTATTTGAAAATGATCTAATTGGCATTGTCTGTGAAATTTACAGTTATAAGATGATCAAATGGACAATTTTTGAAAAATTTACAATAATTTAAAAAAGATTAAATTGGTCATGTTGGATAAATTTCAGTTATTTAGAAATGATCTAATTTACAAAATTGAAGAATTTGGCAGTTATTTAAAAATGATCAAATATAAAATGTTACAGAAATTGGCAGTTATTTAAATATAAAAATATAAAAAGAGGTTCACTGTTCTATATTCTAAGAAATGTACATTAAAAAGCGATTGGAATTAAAATAAGCTATTGAGAAAAAAAAATTACTGAAATAAAAATAAATTTTTTACTTGGTTCTGGCAGATTTAAAACCTTCATTAAATTCAATCGAACAAGTTAAATAAGTTAAATAAGGAATGGTGACTTTAACGATAATCAGGCATATGGATATCAGGTGCACAGTTATCATTAAATTACTCGTACATTATCATCCATGTTTCTTCATTTCTACACTTAATCTTTACACCTCTTTTCTTTGTATTTGCTACGAATGCATTATATTTCTATAGGTTTAAATTGAAGTCCATGAGGAAGTTGAACACAAAAGATGTCTCTATCTTGTGTTTTCTGTCCTTGGGAACCCTGAAATAAAAATAAGCTTACAAAGTAATAGAAGTATATAAGCTATTTTTAACGTATACATTTCCTTATGAGAATAAAAATAGTGCAATTACTGAATATTACAATTACTTTTGACATGACTTAATCAAGTACATAATGTCTTGATATCAAACTTATATTTTTAATCATTAGTTCTACAGGGTGTCCGTATAATTCTGAACATTGCTTAGGATAAACTTCATTTTTTTGCGGATTCGGATTCTTGATCCGCACTGGAAAGCAATGATTCGGATCCAGTTCAGTTCTTTAGGATTAACTAATAATTTTAAAAATTTAATATAACAGAATTTTCAATTTTTTTTTCTATTTCATTTTCTTATTTTTCTGCTCAAACTTGATCAACCTTTGAGAATGTGGAAAATTTATAATCTATTTCTTTCAGTAGTTCAGATTTTGTGTTTAACAGAGTGTTTGCAAGAAATTATCGGCATAAACCTTTAACCCACTTTTATTTTTTGCGAACATACACGAGTAAATTTGTTTCCATCAGGTTTGGGTTCTTGGATCCGATTCCGTGAATCCGCATATTTTTGCGGAGCACGATCAGGATCCAGGAAGCAAAAATCTTGTGTAATAAATGTAAACGGATCCTGATCCTAAGCACTAATGATTATTTAATTACTGACTCATTATAATAAATCCATCTTAAAATCATTCATTAACCAACTTTGTGATATTTCAAGATGCAATACTCAAGCAAATTTGTCAAAAATTTCATTGTAAAACAGTATAAGAATTCAATACACAAAATATTAATCTTAAGTAGAATTGAAAAAATGGTTTGAGCTGTGCTTTTTTGAGTGACGCGGCTGGTTTTTTTTAAAATCATACTGTAAAGGCCCTAAATGTACCATTTAAAAAAGTAGTTTTGCCTGGAAGAGTCAAATGTGCTGGTACGGAAGGGGAAATAGTGGTGGCTCATGGCTGCCAGAAGAGAAAAAAGCTAATTTGTGGCACGGAAGGGGAAATAGTGGTGGCTCATGGCCGCCTGCCTTCCCCGCTCATAGCAGGGTTGTATATTTCTTCTGAGATTATTTTTTGGCCACAACACTCTTTCACCTTTTCATTTCCTTCAATTTTCACATTTACTTACCCATTTCCTTCATTTCTTTTGACTAAACCAAAAAAAAGCTCATATATTTGTTTACACCTCCTATCTTGAGGGGGGGGGGGGCCGTCCCTGCAAAAAATATACACCTCTGTATTATTATTAGACACAAATATGACAACATTCAACCTATTTTTCTTGTACAATACTTGTAATTACCGCTTATTTTTTCTGTGGTTCTGTTGTGCTTCCTGTAAAAGAGTTTTTACTTGATTACCCTGCTTAGCCAGATCCACATTATGAAACGATTTTCCCTTAAATTAATGATATTCTTACTTATTTTTTAAAAGCTATGCAATTTTATTCTTATTGATGATTAAAAAAATATGTTATTTCTCGGTTTAAATTTAAAAAAATGAATAATTCATTTTGTTACACTGGTTTATAATCAATTATTGCTTATTGACAAAATTCAAGAAATTTATATCATCCCTTAAATTGTAGTCTGAGACCCATTACAAAAGCTCTCCTGGGGTCTCCTGTATTTTGCTTTGTAACTGTTACACATTGAGGACAATCAATATTTGAATTGGGTTCTTTTTCACAATCTGGGATCTTGAAACAACCAAGCCGAGTTGTACCAAGCACTTCTCGTGCTTCTTCTGATCTCAGAATTTCATGTCTAAAAAAAATAATCGTAACTTCTATAATATTTGGTCATATTTAAACATTACATATAAAAATATGTTAAATCTACAATCTCTTTTATTAGCTAGTTAGAAAAATAAATAAAGCATAAATCTTCACAGTTGTCCTTTATCTAAATTTACAAATGAGTTAGGATCAAGACTTAGCATTTTAGAATCCTCAAGACCAGTGCTTTGCCACAAACTAGGTGTGCAAATACAAAAAACATCCTCCCTGGTAAATTATTACAAAAACATTTGATAAATAACTACATTCATATGTTATTGTCATTATTTCAGTAACAACATTTTATAACCGTGTCCTTGTGCCTCATCATATATTTGGCAAGAATGGGTGGAGAGGAGAAACTGCTCAAGGATTAAGTGAGAAAATTAACCGATCAATACATGATTGAGATAAGAAACCAAGCTGTTAACATGTATGAATTTAGAGGAGAAATTGAGCAAGGATGGATTGAGAGGAGAAACTGCTTAAGGATTTATTGAGAAAATTAACTGAGCAATACATGATTGAGAGGAAAACTTTGCAATGACAGATTGTGAGGAAAACTTGGCAAGTACAGATTGAGAGAAAAATTTTGCAAGGACAGATTGAGAGGAAAAAATGAGTAAGGATGTATTAAGAGCAAACTAGAGGATAAACACGAGAAAGGAACAGTTAGAAGGGGTAACTGGTTTAATACAAAATGTCAAAATCAAACAAACAATTGCAAAAATTGATTTAGAAAATATCCCTTAAAAAGAAGGATATTTTTTATTGCAATTCCCATTTTTGTTAAAAATAACAGATATGAACCCAATAAAAGAAAAACAATGTTTAATTACACTGTTATCACAAAATAAATTTACTAGTAAATTTAGGTAAAGTATCAAGTATTAGCATGGTCATTCTTGGTTAACTTTATATCTATTTCTTACTTAAAATCTAAATGTCTCAATACTGTTGTTATCAAATACAGAATTAAAATAAGCACATTTTGGAATTTGAATTTTTTTATAAAAAAATCCATATCAGTAACACAGAAAAGTATTCTTACCTAACTAATGTGCATGGATCGTCATGTATGTGCATTCCTAAACAAATTTAATTTAGTCTAGGATATATTTAAATGATACCACCGTTAACCCCATTAAAACTTTGTTTATTTGTATATTTCTTTATTTTGAAAGGCCTTTAATTTCTTTAGGATAAAAGAATTAAATTCTTTTATTTCTATTAGTTTGTAAACAGTGCTACCATAAGGGAAAACATGATCGAATATTTATTACAAATATTAAACATCAAAAATTCTAACTACTAAAAAAAGCACATACATATGTATAACCATAGAACAAATAAACATTTTTAACTAGATATATATATATATTCAAAATATAACAAAGTTTCAAAAAAAAGAAAACCATTTCAATGATGTAAATAAAACCTATGGATGTTTTTTAGGCAAAAATTTGACTTATTAAGTTTCTCAAAAATTAAATTCTTCAATTTCTCTGTGATGGATTTTATATTGTTAAAAACAGTTATATTTATAGTAGAAATGGTTATATTAATAGTAAAAAATGGTTATAATGATGGTTACTTGTACTTTTTTGTCAGTAATATTTGTGGTGGTTATACTATTACTGTTATATGTTTTGCCTAACCATTACATTTCTGTGTACCCTTCAAATTATGTCAAAGTTTATGAAAATCATACGAAGCCCAATTATTAACATTATGTCCTGTAATTAATGTTATGTCACTGCATTTAAACCTGGTAAACGATAGAGGCTTAACCTTAGATCAGCGTGGTCTGCAACACTTTCCTAAATTTTTAATTTTGAGATAATAATTTAGTTAAATATTTATTGCTTCTTAAAACAAGAATGTAATTAAGATAAATTGTGGTAATTATTATGCATTTAATGATGTCATGTTCAATTCATTGTTAAATTAAAAAATTTTTTCATTAAAATTTAATCTTCAATTTACCCCTTTTTAAAACAAATACCTTTTAAATAAATTGTTTTCTTACTTTTATGATTTACAGCACAATCTAAAATCAGTTATTCATCTATGGCGATATTACCTTAAACATCATGATTTTACTGCCATATTTGAAATTATGTTCACAAAATAAATCAGCCCAACCTCCAGTAAATCCCTTCCTCAGAACGTACTATAACACAATTTTTGGGTTAGTTATTGCAGATATTAATCGTTTTATTTCACTTCATTCCTTTCCTTGAACTTAAAAAATAAAATGAGTAAAGTACTTTCCTATCACAAGGATTAATAATGGCACTTTAAGGTCAACATTTACATTTTTAAATTTGAATTTATAACTCTATGTAAACTAACAAAATTGCATTGGGGGTAAAATTCCCAGTCAATGTTCATCATGTTTATTTATTACATTATTGTGCAAATTACGTAATATATCAAAATCAGAAAAGTATATTTTATACAAATAAATATTGTGTAAATATTACAGTATAGAATCACTAACATATTCCTAAAAACATATATACTTACTTGGTGACACCAGCCAAAATTACTTTGAAGGTACTTACAAGTGCCTGCTTCATTGCAGAAATGCTAACATCTTTCAGAACACATGATTTTTTGAATATTTTCTTTACTTTTTCTTCTGATATTGATCCAGAAGGTTAAGACTGTATAGATATCTCCTCAGAAATAAATGCTTCAGCAACTTTATGGTAGTCAAATGTAATTTCTTTCTCATAATAAGAATTAGCTAACTTCTTGTGCTCAGTATTTAGATTATATTTCTTGGTTATTGGAGCCATAATAGATGGTATAACAAATGCATTTTTCTTTGACATAGTTGTGTTCTTTACATTCATGGAGAAAAGTTCGAAAGTAAGCGAATTCTTGTTTTCCATTAAATCTTCGATTTCCTTCTCCTCTCTGATGCATTCAAAGTTATCAGGAATGGACTTGCATTTTTGATATTCCCATCACTAAATAAGGAGCACATACAATACTAACAGATAATTTGAACTACTCATTTCTGATTTTATATTTCCAGTTCATTAATAGAAAAGGGTAAAATTATTTAAAACTTCACTTTTTTTTTTGGGGGGGGGGGGGGGAGGGATACCGAAGCAAACTGGTTCTAAGAGTAAGTGAAAAACTAATTTCAGTAAGCGAATATTTCTTTGTTGGCAGAAAAGTTATTATTGTATAATATATTACAGGGCATTTTTCCGGAACAAAATTTCTAGTTTGAAAATGGAATAATCCGGAAATTTGATGTTGTTTGTAGTACATGTTGATCACAAATATTAATTCATGTTTGATCAATAATAATTTAAATTTTCGCAATATAGTAGAAAATGGTTACTCATTATACTGAAAAACGTTAATCATACAAAAATTCATGAATTTTTATCATTTCATCAAGACAGAAGATACTGTAGTTGAAATATCCTGTATGGATTCAACGCAAATTTGTAATAGCATATTTTTAAACCATTTTCTTCTTATAAATGCAACATATAATAGCATAATTACTAAGAATCAAACAAGAATTTAATTTTTATCAGACTATTCACAATTTAGTTTTTTGCAAAAATTATCTTTAATGAAAAACTTTTCTTCAGGAAACATATTTGTAAGTTTTAGTATATGCTCCCTGTAAGTTAATTCGGGTATATCCCACATTCTGGGCACACAACAGCATTCATATCCTGTTCTGTAATTGATCCAACAGCAATCGTCATTACTGTCAGGTACAGATCTTGTGCAACATTTCTTGGAGCTTTCAAGTCCACGTCTGATTTAGTTCGTAACTGAATTAGGTGTTCTATTACAATTTCTATAACGCAGGTGCTATTGAAAATTATATTCAGGATAAATAGGTAAAAATTATACGTAATAATGTGCCTATTGTAAATGTTTATCAAGTTATATTCAGACAAATCAGGATACACTATTAAATCACATATTTCACAGTATTTTGTATGAGGTATCACTTTCTTTATTGTTTCTAGGCTAATGAAATTGGTTTTCAAATTGTTTTTATTATATTTGTAGTTAATTAACTTATCTGTGTTACACTTAGGACATTTGACTGTATTCTGAAACTGTTTATTTAAAAAGTCTTGAACATGCTCAGGTTCGTCTTTTCTCATTCGATTTGATTGCCCTTCTGTGTCTAAATGACCAGGGAAGTTTTTCAGTATGTTCTTGAAAAGAAATTCTGAAGAAAGGTTACTAGGCTTATCATCTTCAGTGTTAACTCTAGAAGAACCATCGTTGTCTGAGGTTCCTGCATGTCCTGTAATCTCTTGAATTAGTGGCTAAACACTTCCAAAAATTGCCATCTTGTGAGGACAGTTTGGACCACTTTTCCTGGGTCCTATAAATGTGATGGGCATTGTTTTCATCTCAATTCTGAATATGTTTTGTAATTATTGGTTTTGTCAAAACTTTTTCCTTGTAGTTCTGGATCAGAAAATTAGTACAGAAAGAAACCTTAGTTACCATCATATGTAGCGATGGATTGGTTTCACTCTTCTTAAAAATGATCGTTGCCTTATTACAAAAAATATAAAAACACTTAACAACTTTTTTTAAAACAATGAATTTTTTTACAAAAATCTACGTTTTCTCAATGAAAGTAGGTCCTTTCATTTTGTTAACGATTTTTAATAAAAACTTTCTCTGAACAATCTTTTTTGGACAACATGAATTTGTTGTTTTGAAAACTATTACAATATAAATCCCCTAGTGAAGAAACTTCCAGGCTATTTGTAGTTAAAGATGCTAGTTTATGAAGACCATATTCTTATTTTTACGAGGAAGCATTCTGTCTAAATTAAATAATTGAGACAAAGTCTAAACTAAATAATAATATTTAGTTCATAAATGATACTAATTTGTTTAGCTTTCTACAATCCTGTAAATTCCATTATGTCAATTTTCAGTGCATCAAACTTATTTCTGGACATATCTACTTTTTTTCTAGGATATAGATGCTTTGCAAGCTTACAATCTGAAGTTGTATAATATAAATTATTTCAATGTTGTTATTTTTCAAATGTATGCCCATCACTACCTGAATTAATGCTATTGCTAATGGGGCATTCATAACATTTCTCACTACTCGTGTGTACAAATCCAAAACAGTGTGTACTATCTCTGATAGCATATATTTCCTCTCCTCCAAGAATGTAAACTTCAGAGGCTCATGCTTTAATCCAATTCTCGTCATCACTATTCAAGTTTGTGGTGTTAGATGCGATTTTCTCCGTTTGTAAAATAGGTTCTAGTGTAACAGAAATTGAAGTTTCAGCAACACAACAGGCAAATAATTTAAGATTTAATGGTAATTATGCTGAAGAAATTATAATTCACATTCAGCAAATAAATTACATCAGAATAAGGAATAATCATGAACACTCAAGACTCTAATTATTTCATTACAAAGAATGGTAACTAACACTCAGGACAGTTAATACTTCATCTAAGGGATGAAAATTACACTTAAAACAAAAGTAATTATTTTACATAATGGAGTAGGACACTAATTAACCCACCAGAGGCATGGAAATTTTTATCCTTTCAAACAGAGAAAAAAAGACACACAGTTTTAAATTTTCAAATTCGAATCTCATATCCCTCTTTTTAGGAATTGAATGATACACACTCATATGTTTTTTTGATAATTTTTATTACGTACGGAGACCAATCTCATATCTTTTAAAACAGAGAAACAAAGACACACAGTTTAAAATTTTCAAATTCAAATCTCATATCCCTCTTTTTAGGAATTGAATTATACTGTAACAATGTTGTGATTTTGTTAATCTTTTACGATCAGCGATTCAAGAGATTTTAAGATCGCTGAGATCATGGCTATCTAGGGGTATCATGCCCCCCCCTCCACCCCTTGTATAGACTTTTGAATCATAATGGTTTTAGTTGTGTTTACATGACAATTCTAACAAGCCAAACAGATCTAAAAATAACCCAAGCGACGCCGTTGTTCCGTTATCTCGGAGGGCTGGGTGCAGGAGAGCTGGCCTGATCGGCCCAGGGAGCGAGGGTTAAGATCTAAGCTAGGGTGGAGGGAAGTTTGGGGAAAAGGAGTGAGTTCGATACGAACCCTTTTGATGAATAGACGGGGAATTTTCTGAGCATTCTTCCCAGGGTTGCCAACATAAAATTTTAGTTCAAAGCCCAATTTTTTTTTTTACAGCCACTTCACAGCCATTTCTTAAAACTTAAAATACACCCTATTTCAGTGTTTTTTCACCCCTTCTAAATTGCCTGTGTGATATATTTACTGTATTTCAACAAAACAGCACATCTTTTAATGTCATTTCATCTGAAATTAAAGAATTATTTACTTTTCTAAAGAAGTAGGCTAGCCACTTCTCTATGGCAAAATAACACTTTAGATTGTCACGATTTAATTATTGAATACTAATAAGGTTTACTGCTGAAAAAAAGCCAAATTTTAGATTAACTTGAAATCTTTTGTTTACCAAAGGAATTGAGTCTTTGTCACAAACTCTTTCTTTCTAATCCCTATATCTTTGGAACCCAATGACGTTAACCTTTGATATTTCAAACTTATATTATTTGATCTAACAGAGGTCATAGTTTGAAATGTCAAAGATCTAAGACATTGGCTTCCAAAGATATAAGGTTTATAAAATCAGAGTTTGTGGCAAAGACTCAATTCCTTATCTCTTAAAAACATTTAAATAAAATCAAACAAAGTGATAAAATGCCATTCCTGAAGATATTCTCATCCCCTTCTTCATCAACACCATCTTCAAGTCTAACCACTGGCAGGTACATGGTGAAGTTCATACTTCTTAACATGTCTTCCTTGACTTGAAAGTGTTTGCAGCACATATCTCTAACCTGAAGGTGAGATTTGAGGGTAAGTAGAGCATCCAGCATTGGAACCTTCAATCTATTTCTCTGTTTATTCTTAATGAACGTTACTTGACTAAAAACTATTTCCACAACAGCTGTAGAGATTGGAATGGACAGACATGACAGAGCATAGTCAGCTAACTCAGTGAACATGAGATCTCCATTCCTCTTATAGCTCCTTACTCCACTCCAGAATTGAGCCATCTCACTTGGCATAGGCTTTGTCAGAATGGTGTTAAGTACGGAGACTAAAAGTTGACCATTTTTGAGTTTTGACTTAGAAATTGAGCGTCTATCAATGCCAAGACAGTTTTAAATATCGTCTTCGACAAAAATACTTGAAACAAGGTTTTTAGGTAAAAAATGTCTTTCAAAGCTCAAATTCAGTCTGTCGTCTATTTAGACGAGGAGGAAGTGTGCAATTCTCAGGAATCTGTTAATTCCCTGCAGAAGTCGGATTTCCCAACAGAAGAGAGCAGAAGGAAGTTTACCAAGGATAGTTTCAAGATAGATGAGAACGAGATTCTGGAAAGAGATGAAAAGCTGAAAGAGGAAGTGATCAAACTTGTTACGCGAGCCATGCTGCGTGTATAAAGTCTGCTTGTCACCCCTGTGTATTTCTGAGTTCTCCCTGAAGATCTGTACGGAATGTATTGTGAAAGAACTAGTTTTAGGAACTGTTTACAGACTGACTACGCAGGCGCAAGATTTCTCGCGGAGTAGTGAATAATTTATATCAGTATATGTTTATTCGTCTTGCAAGTTTTAACCGTGTCCAGAATTCTGGGATCACTGTGGTAACTATTTTTATATACATTTATGCTTATCGTTTTGATTACAGTATTATTGATATTTATATATGTGTTTGTTGGTTCCTAGCCACAGTTTTTTAATGCCTGAGTGAATTATTTGTTGTATTTGTATGATTCATCACTCAAAGCTTTTTCTGTGGGTTTATTAAACTTATTTAGATTGAAGGCTGAAATAAACGTTCGGAACCTTACTATCATCCTTTTATTATGAAGAGCGTTGAGAGAAGGGAGTCTTACGATCCGGTCCTGAGAAATACCACACGGTATATATATTAGGTCTTTAGGGAAATCGCTAAGTAGCGAAACAAAACTTTTCTCGGAAAACTTTTCTATGTTAGCCCTTCACCCTCATCATTATGGCAAAACAGATTTACTGGAGCTGCAGATAGAATTACAACCGAGGGCAGTACCTAAGAGATCTAAGGTGAGGCCATTGAACCCTGACCAGCGTGCAAACTTGAAGGAACAATTGGATGAGTGGATCCAACGGGGGATTATAGAACCTGCATTATAGTTCCTGGGCATTGCCACTAGTACCTGCGAAGAAAAAGGATGGGAGTATAAGATGGGTGACTGACCTGAGGCAGCTGAATGACGTCACCATCAAGGATGCTTACTTACTCTCTGACGAACATCCAGGAGAACCTGCAGAAGCTGAATGGGGCCAAGATCTTCACTTCAATTGACACCTGTGGTGCCTATCACGCCATCCAGATAGAAGAGGGGAGCAGGGATTGTACAGCTTTTATTAGTCCCTTTGGCACATTTTGTTATATAAGGATGCCCTTTGGATTGACAAACACCGGAAGTGTCTACAGCTGGATGTTGGACCTGGCCCTGGCACACTTACCTGTGGAGTACTGGTTGTCCTACCTGGATGACATCCTGGTGTACTCCAAGGACACCTGGGACCACCTGAAGCATCTGAAGAGTATCGTGGAGGCTCATACGAAGGCAGGGATCAAGATTCAACCTAAGAAGACAGAAACCGAATATTTAGGACTTAAAGTGAGTCAGGGCGGAGTACAAATGTTGGATCAATATGTGAAAGATATCCAGATATCCCACTAGTTTCAAGGAAATGTCGTCATTCCTGGGGTTCACGGGTTACTACAGAGTTTTGATTCCAAGGTACTCAGCTTTGACCAACAGGATTAATAGTCTTAAGAAGGCGGAGAAATTTGTGTGGACTGAAGATATGGAGAAGGATTTCCTGGAATTGAAGGCAGAGTTTTCAGCAGGGCGTATACAGGCTTATCCAGACTTTGATTCAGATGAACCATTTATCCTTACTACGGACTGGTCATCTCTAAACATTTCGGGGATTCTATCTCAGAAACAGGAGGGAGTAGAGCGTTTACTAGGCTGTTTTCAGTGTTTTTGGTTTGCCAAACCAAATTCACTCTGACAACTGAACCGAATTTGTTAATAAGTTATGGATCAAACTATTTAGTGAATTGAAGGTTTTGCATACTAGAACCCCACCTTACAACCCATCCTCTAATATCATGGAACAATGGCATAGAACAATAGTGAGTTTATTACGAACCATGGGTAGGGAGATGCAAAATTAATGGGATCTAGGTGTAAACTTGGCTTATCTGGCCTATAATACCACGGTACATAGTAGTTTGGGCCAGACACTGTTCTTTGCAACCTTTGGGAGAGAAGCTATAGTTCCCATCCATTGGGTTTACTCAATCCCCAAACCAGATGCCTAGAGGGATGTATCTGCCTAGACAGAGACTATACAATAAAGGTTTCAAACTGCCTATGCTGGTAGGAGGGAGAAACAACAACAGATGGTGCGGAGGAATGCGCAATACTATAAGCCGATAGTGAACCAGTTCAACATAGGCCAGTGAGTATGGATCTTTGACCCCAGGATCATTCCAGGCAGTTGTGACAAACTTAGGTCTTATTGGGCGGGCCCTACAAAATCATAAGGTTGATGGCTCCAGCGTTGGGGGAGGGGAATTCAGTTTTCGAGCAAGGTAAACCAAGGATCGTTAAAGTGGATATTCTCAAAGAGTTTAAGAGAATAATGTGCATGGTTTACCCAGTGATCCCCCCCACCCCTCGTTTCAAGGAGGGGATGAGATTACCGAAATTCCTAGCCTGGGCGCAGAGAAACCGACAGCAGAAGGGATAAGGAGACAAGATAGACAGCCGGGCAGGAGTGACCGAGACACAGGGGCAGGAACTGAACCTGAGAAAAACAGCCATCATGATAAATGGAGGAAGCGGGAGGGGATCAAGGGGATGAAACCAGCTGGGACCAGGAAATTCAGGCCAAGAAATGCAAAGGATCGATAAATTGTATGTTGGATCGCTGTAGTTGCATGGAGAGATTAGCAGAGAACATGGACGGGACAATACGAATTTCACCCCCTACCCCATGTATCAGGGATCAACAGGCGGGAATGATCACAGCCTTATCAGTGCAGCCAGGACGTGCCAGCACGGCAGGGGTGCAGAGCAACCTTATCCCTCCAGCTACTGGTCAGTCAACAAGAAACCAAGAGAGGCGGAACAGGTCATGGAGTGGATCTCTGTTTTGTATGGGTTTAATGCTACTGTTCATGTTCCTCTCTATCACAGCTACGGAGGGTGTTAAGGATTGGAGTGAACCAGCTCATCAGATGTATACACCCGACTGCAAGCTCCCACCACAGATGCCCATCTACATGATGCCAGGAAAGGAGCTGTTTTCTTTCCATAAAATGGAGTGGAACTTAACTAGAAATCAAGGAGTCTGCAGTATAAGAGAGGGATATGTTCACAAGGTCAGAGATACAAGTCTAGCTGGAGTCTGTCATAAGATGGCGCTAGCAATGCAAGAGGTTCTACATGACACCAACAGGCTGATGTGAGAGGACCGAGAGTTAGATATGTTCACCAAGATCAGCCCAGTGTTATAGGTTACGATGTTATTCTATAACTCGTTGATATCATTCAGGCAGTACCTGGAGCTGTATGTGTCCATAGATATCCATATGGGGTTATAGATTACGATGTTGCTCCTCAACGCTTTGATATCACCAATGTTGCTGTGCTAGACCCGGGGTAGATCAAGATGAAACCCAGGGCCGATCAAATCCGGATAAAGAGCTCTAAGTCCCAGGTTTTTGCTGTGTATGCTGAATTAATAAGAGATAGTCAGGATACATCGGACTATAACTCTCATCACTTTTCCCCGGGCATTTGTAATGAAATATGCTACCATGTTTAGTACTATCTTTATTATCTATGTTTTGTTATCTATTTTATCTATGTTCATGTTTTCCCTGACCGTCCATTCCGGTCAGCTCTATTTACCTATATTAATAAATTAGTAATGTATGAATCGTTGATTTAAACGGACGTGTATAGAGCCTTGAGCTTTGGCTAGAGATAGAGTCAGTGAGACCGAAATTAGACTAAGAGTCAAGTTATCTCGGGACCTAGATTTATTACAGACATTACAGACACGTCTTTACAGTCTTTTAGCCTTTTCATAAAATAAATTCTAGCAGACATAAAAATATTATGGCTTTAGAAATTAGGTATTACAATGCTAATTCATAACAAAGATTATATCGAATTCGTCACTGAATTCCCTTGTTTTTTGGGACCCTGTATATCAAATTCTATGAGTCCTGTTAAGCAAGGATTAGGGCTGTACATTGTATTAATTGTATAATAGAAATAATCTACCGAAAAATTATGTTTCATTATTTTATATACTTAGTTTTCTGCATACTAAAACTTAAATTAGGTTAATTTCAGACCATAATGACTATAAATTTCTTGATTGTACAAGGATTAAGTCGATACCAATACGCGTAAAAATTAAAGTAAAACAATAAAACTTCAAATTCAAAGAACATTTATAATTTTCAATTTTAATCAACAGCTTTTTAATTTTTAAATATTTGCATATTTAATGATACAGGATGTCCCAATAAACATGGGAATTCAGTGACGAATTCGATACCGTCTTTTTGAATAATTCCTTGATTTAGTATAGTGATACCTACTGAGAAAGCTGTAATCTGTAAGAGTTTCTTCTGCTATGTTCACATTTTGTTTGTTTATGTTTTGACTGTATACAGTTGTACTTAGTAAAACAAGAAAATTGCAGTATACAAACAGAGTTTAAGTTAGTCCGTCTTCACTGTTCTTCTTGCGGAGACATTATAGACACATCTTCACAGTCTTACCGTTTTCATTAAATAAACTCTAGCAGACATAATAATATAATGGCTTTTGGAATTAGGTATTACAATGCTAAATCATAACTAAGACGATATCCAATTCGTCACTGAATTCCCGTGTTTTTGGGACACCCTGTATATATATTATATAGTGCTGTAAATACAAAGCAGAAATCTGTTTACTGCAATTAGTGATTGTAGATTTGATAGTCGTGATGATCTCTACAAAATTAAATAATTCCATGATTTAGCCAAAAATGTTTGAATTACTCACACATTTTTTGCTATCCAAAAGTTTCCTTATGATAATAATTTTCCTTTTGGAAAGCTTAGAAGACGACATTTCAAGACGTTTTTACCAGAGTTCAAATTTTTTTATTGATGATTTCATTGGATTAATTTAACCTTAGCATTTCATCATTTTCCAAAATGACATCACTGAAAGGCATTTGTTTTTCAGCGAAACCACTTTATCTGTCAAAATGAAGTATTTTATTAAATTAAATAAAAATTAAATAGGGGAAAACCATGTCCCACACCACAGCCATTTCCGGGGTTTGGCAAAAAAAGGATCAAAATCCAATTTTATTCAAGTTATGTAACATCAAAGTGTTGAATTCTTTTTAAGCAAAATATTACAGTAGAATCATAACTACCAAAGATTGAATTCATTAAAAAATTCATGGGTTAAGTTATAAGGATTCATTTCTTTCCAATCCTTGATTCTTTAATTCCTTGATTCCTTGATTCCTTGATTCCTTGATTCCTTGATTCCTTGATTTCTTGATTCCTTGATTTCTTGATTTTTTGATTTCATAATTCCTTGATTCCTTGATTCCCTGATTCCTTGGTTCCTTGATTACTTGACTCCCTGATTCCTTGATGCCTTAATTCTTTAATTCTTTTCATTCCTTGATTCCTTGATCCCTTGGTTTCTTCATTCCTTGATTCCGTGATGCCTTGATTCCTTGATTCCTTGATTCCTTTATTCCGTGATGCCTTGATTTCTTGATTTCTTGATTACTTGATTCTATGATTCACTGATTCATCGATTCCTGGATTCCATGATTCCTTGATTCCGTGATTTCTTGATAACTTGACTCCTTGATTCCTTGATTCCATAATTCCTTGATTCCTTGATTCCGTGAATCCTTGATTCCATGATTCTTATTCCTTAATTCCTTGATTTCTTGATTCCATGATTCGTATTCATGGTCATTCTTGACACTGTATAGAATCCTGAGAAGTGTGACAAACACGATTGGAAACTGATTCAGTTCCTTCAACCTTGTTCTAGTTCAGGGACCTTACAGAATACAGGGCCTTATAGAGACCTTACAGGATACAGGGCCTTATAGAGACCTTACAGGATACAGGGCCTTTCAGGGACCTTACAGGATACAGGTTCTTTGAAGGAACTGACAGGATACAGGGTCTTTTATAGACCTTACAGGATCCAGGGCCTTTCAGGGACCTTACAGGATTCAGGTTCTTTGAGGGAACTTACAGCATACAGGGCCATTCAGGGACCTTACAGGATACAGGGCCATTCAGGGACAGGATACAGGTTCTTTGAGGGAACTTACAGGATACAGGCCCTTGCTGGGACCTTACAGGATACAGGGCCTTTCAAGGACCTTACAGGATACAGGTTCTTTGAGGGAACTTACAGCATACAGGGCCATTCAGGGACCTTACAGGATACAGGGCCATTCAGGGACCTTACAGGATACAGGTTATTTGAGGGAACTTACAGGATACAGGGCCTTTCAGGGACCTTACAGGATACAGGGCCTTTCAGGGACCTTACAGGATACAGGGCCTTTCAAGGACCTTACAGGATACAGGTTCTTTGAGGGAACTTACAGCATACAGGGCCTTTCAGGGACCTTATAGATACAGGGCCTTTCAGGGACCTTACAGGATACAGGGCCTTTCAGGGACCTTGCAGGATAAAGGGCCTTTCAGGGACCTTACAGGATACAGGGCCTTTCAGGGACTTTACAGGATACAGGCCCTTTCAGGGACCTTACAGGATACAGGACCTTTCAGGGACCTTACAGGATATAGGTTCTTTGAGGGAACTTACAGGATACAGGGCCTTTCAGGGATCTTACAGGATACATGGCCTTTCAGGGACCTTACAGGATACAGGTTCTTTGAGGGAACTTACAGGAGAATGGGCCTATCAGGGACCTTACAGGATACAGGGCCTTTCAGTGACCTTGCAGGATACAGGGCCTTTCAGGGACCTTACAGGATACAGGGCCTTTCAGGGACCTTACAGGATACAGGCCCTTTCAGGGACCTTACAGGATAAAGGCTCTTTCAGGGACCTTAGAGGATACAGGACCTTTCAGGGACTTTACAGGATACAGGTTCTTTGAGGGAACTTACAGGATACAGGGCCTTTCAGGGATCTTACAGGATACATGGCCTTTCAGGGACCTTACAGGATACAGGTTCTTTGAGGGAACTTACAGGAGACAGGGCCTTTCAGGGACCTTACAGGATACATGGCTTTTCAGGGACCCTACAGGATACAGTGCATTTCAGGGACCTTACAGGATTCAGGGAACTTACAGATACAGGGCCTTTCAGGTAACTTAAAGATACCAGGGCCTTTCTGTGACCTTACAGAATGCAGGGGCCTTTCAGAGACTTTAAAGGATACGGTTTTTTAGGGACCTAACAAGATACATGGTTTTTAAGGGACCTTATAGGATACCGGGTCTTTTAGAGACCTTACTAGATCCAGTGCCTTTTAGGGACCTTACAGGATACATGGGGCCTTTTAGAGACCTTACAGGATACATGGTCTTTTGGGACCTTACAGGCTACAGATAAGGACCTTTCAGAGACCTTACAGGGGCTTTTCAAGGACCTTTCAAGGGCGTTTCAGGATCTTTTTAAGAATAAATTAGGGATCTTACAGACTACAAGGTCTTTCAGGGACCTCACATGGTACAGAGTTTTTCAGGGACATTTTAGGGACTTTTCAGGAATATTTCAGGACCTATAAGATCTCTCCTGGGCTTTCAGAGGACTGTCATGTAAGATACCTCTCTCTGAAATTTTCGCAATAAACGGAAGGAAGAATTTTTAAAGGAACGATTTTAGAAAAAACGAAGGTAGAGCAAATGATAGAGCTGAAAGTTATTGTTTATGAACGAACGGGTTTCAAAAATCAAGAAAGTGTCCAGCCCTTCACTGCAAAATTGTGATCCTATTCTGATTTTTTTCATATTCCAAGGTCTAATCCACTGCAAACCAAAATAACTAAGCTCTAAAGCAAAAATCTACCAAAATTTCGCCAATAACTTCTATTCAATTGAACCTAGAAACAGACAAATTTCAGCTTTTAAATGTACATGTTCAAGGCTACAAAAAAAGTATAAGAAAGTTGGTGAGGTAAAACCAAACCCCAAGTAATTTCGACGCGGTCTTAAAATCTGATGAATAACCTTCTAAAGTAGTCTAGATATCTGTGAATCTGATATCCATTTTGGCATCCGAATATCTTTTTAGAATTAATTCAATATAATTAGATTCTATTAAGTGCGGGACTAAAATCATAATATGCATGCACATGTCTTTTCAAAAAATTGAAATAATGGGCATTGGGTAACGCCTGTTTCTGTGTTTATTTAAAAGTAAAGGCATGCATGAAAATTGTGAGTTTAAAGACTACAAGGTCTCTCAGGGACCTCACATGGTACAAAGTTTTTCAGGGTCATTTTAGGGACTTTTCAGGAATATTTCAGGACCTATAAGATCTCTCCTGGGCTTTCAGAGGACTGTCATGTAAGATACCTCTCGCTGAAATTTTCGCAATAAACGGAAGGAAGAATTTTTAAAGGAACGATTTTGGAAAAAACGCAGGCAGAGCAAATGATAGAGCTGAAAGTTCTCGTTTACGAACGAACGGGTTTCAAAAATCAAGAAAGTGTCCAGCCCTTCACAAGTTTTTTACACATTAAAAACACAGAGTTTTAAACTTACAAGTTTTCTATTTGGTTTGACAAGGTCTTGTTTTTATGAACTATGAATTCATTCATGTTCCCGTAAGTGTTTAAAGGTATCCTGAGTCTAAATGGTTTCCCATCAAGTCTCTAATAGGACCTGGAGAGAGAGAGAGAGAAGTTTCATGCTTGCAACCCATCCTACTCCAACCTTGAACCTGATCATAAACTAACTGTTGACAGTATATATATAAAAGCTAGGTTTGTATTGTAGAAAAGACTAATATTCGTCTTGCATGTTCTACTCCAGGTCCATGGTTCTCATGTTCAATTATAGTAAGGAGAATGATAATAATGGGGGTCAATTAGGATTCCTTAGTATTGTCTGAGTATTCATGATCTATCCTTGTTCTCCTGTATACTAGGAGTACTGAAGTGGATCGTATTCATGATCTATCCTTGTTCTCCTGTATACTAGGAGTACTGAAGGAGATCGTATTCATGATATATCCCTGTTCTCCTGTGTACTAGGAGTACTGAAGGGGATCGTATTCATGATATATCCCTGTTCTCCTGTATACTAGTAGTACTGAAGTGAACTGTATTCATGATCTATCCTTGTTCTCCTGTATACTAGGAGTACTGAAGGGGATCGTATTCATGATATATCCTTGTTCTCCTGTATAACTATGAGTACTAAAGGGGATCGTATTCATGATATATCCTTGTTCTCCTGTGTACTAGGAGTACTGAAGGGGATCGTATTCATGATCTATCCTTGTTCTCCTGTATACTAGGAGTACTGAAGGAGATTGTATTTATGATATATCCTTGTTCTCCTGTATACTAGGAGTACTGAAGGGGATCGTATTCATGATATATCCTTGTTTTCCTGTATATTAGGAGTACTGAAGGGGATCGTATTCATGATATATCCTTGTTCTCTTGTATACTAGGAGTACTGAAGGAGATTGTATTTATGATATATCCTTGTTCTCCTGTATACTAGGAGTACTGAAGGAGATCGTATTCATGATATATCCTTGTTTTCCTGTATATTAGGAGTACTGAAGAGGATCGTATTCATGATCTATCCTTGTTCTCCTGTATGCTAGGAGTACTGAAGGGGATCGTATCCATGTCTGTGATGTATAATTAACGCATGGCAAAATCCCATTTTTTCTTATTTTGCCGAATTTTTTCTCTGAATATATTCACCAAAACGATTTTTCAGAAAATTTTACAAAAGCGGTTTTATTTTTAGAAAAATAGTTTTGCTTGACATCTTTGAAAAAGGAAAAATATCTCAGAAGTTAGTTTAGCCTATGTAAAACCTTTAATGTTTAAATGAGGACCTCATAACGATGTCCATCCCTATTCAAGGAGCCAGTGTCAGGTTCAGGATGTCCATCCCTATTCAAGGAGCCAGGGTCAGGTTCAGGATGTCCATCCCTATTCAATGAGCCAGGGTCAGGTTCAGGTTCAGGATACCCATCCCTATTCAAGGAGCCAGGGTCAGGTTCAGGATGTCCATCCCTATATTCAAGGAGCCAGGGTCAGGTTCAGGATGTCTATCCCTATTCAATGAGCCAGGGTCAGGTTCAGGATACCCATCCCTATTCAATGAGCCAGGGTCAGGTTCAGGATGTCCATCCCTATATTCAAGGAGCCAGGGTCAGGTTCAGGATGTCCATCCCTATTCAATGAGCCAGGGTCAGGTTCAGGATGTCCATCCCTATTCAAGGAGCCAGGGTCAGGTTCAGGATGTCCATCCCTATTCAATGAGCCAGGGTCAGGTTCAAGATGTCCATCCCTATATTCAAGGAGCCAGGGTCAGGTTTAGGATGTCCATCTCTATTCAAAGAGCCAGGGTCAGGTTTAGGACCTATTCTTAGAGAAATATATATTTAATCAATTGATAACCTTGTGGAGCCATTTTTTATCCAATCATCAAATATATCTGGTGTCCCGCCCAATTCAAGGGGATTAAAGGGAGTGTTCGGAAAAAGGATGGATTTTAATCAATTTTGTTATTGATCAATTTAATTCTTCAACTCGAGAAATCTCATGTTGAATTCAAATATATTTTCTTTTTAAAGGGAGCGTTCGCGAAAAATGAAAGGGGGTGTAGGCTTGCGGCGAAAAAAAAGCACTTTTGATCGCTACTAATCCTACATCTGTCGGTTTCGTCTATAAGGAGATAATTGTTAAAAACTGCTTATTCTGAAGAACGTAGCGTAAATACAAATTCAGAAAGTTGCAACATTCAACTCGGTTCGCAAAAAAAATCAATTTAATTCCAAAAAAATCATTCAGATATTACAAACAATATTCATCGATTATTTTTCGACTCATTCGTAAATAGTTAATATTTCATAATATTTTTGATTTTGTTGTTTTAAATAATATTTCGCTGGCGCTGGATTTTCGATAAAAAAAATATTTTATCATATATCCATGGACGCTACCTTCTTCAGTTTTTAACAATTTTCTCCTTATAGACGCAACAGATAGAAGTAAGATTAGTAGCAATCAAAAGTGCTTTTTTCGCCGTAAGCCTATACCCCCTTTCATTTTTCGCGAACACTCCCTTTAAAAGTCAACCCACTTAAATAAAAATTTTGAAACTAAACTAAGAACATTTCCATGATTCTATCGAGTTTCCCAATCAAAGAGATTAGTACTAACAAAACTTAGCGAACTCAATTTGAAATGGCACAGATACATGGATCAAAGAAACAAGCTTGTTTAAAGGGGCCGTTCACTTATTTGGATAATTTCATGGTAAATTAAACAGACAAATAGCTGTAAATTTGTATTAGTCTTACTTTTCAAAGACAACTGTGGCCGGAGAAAACCCGATTTTTCATAATTTGAGCGTAGTTTATGTATCAGTGTACAAGGATGATATTCAACACTGTCATAAGGATGACATGGAGAAGAATGATGAAGAATAGAACCTGTAACCTTGGACATAATCTGGAGTCAAGATATAAATACTTAAAGGGACTGTACACGAATTTTCAACTGACCATACAGAGTGGTGTGTTTGGTTCCTTCCGGTACTCTTTAAACATTTAATATGAGTAAAAATAAGGAAAATGTTATAGTTTTTTTAAACAATTGTGTTCATCGCATCGCCGCAGAAATGCGCAACTCAGTTTCATGGAGAAACCACAGAAAAACAAGGATATCAAATTAATTCTTGATCAGAGAAAGATTTAATGTACCGTTGTACATGCCACTCTATAAATAAAGAGTCTCTACGGTCTACACTCCACAGTCCCTTTAAACTCGTGTTCATCCAACACTCCATATACGGATATCTGTAGAGGGTCTCTACAGTCTACACTCTACAATTCCTTTAAACTTGTGTTCATCCAACACTCTATATACGGATATATTTAGAGGGTCTCTACAGTCTACACTCTACAGTCCCTTTAAACTTGTGTTCATCCGACACTTCGTATACGGATATATTTAGAGGGTCTCTACAGTCTACACTCTACAGTTCCTTTAAACTCATGTTCATCCGACACTCCGTATGCGGATATCTGTAGAGGGTCTCTACACTCTACACTCTACAGTCCCTTTAAACTCATGTTCATCCGACACTCCGTATACGGATAACTGTAGAGGGTCTCTACGGTCTACACTCTACAGTCCTTTTAAACTTGTGTTCATCCGACACTCCGTATACGGATATATTTAGAGGGTCGCCATTCTTCATTCTCCTTAAAAATATATCATCCTTTGCAAACATTCATTTCTTCAATTTATCATTATATTAAAGGAACTCGGAACATAACTCTCGATCGAATTAAAGGGTTTGTCAACGAAATTCGGATCAAATTAGAGAAATTATCGAGGTAATTTCTGAGAGATTATTATCATAATTTCTGATTGTTAAATAGATTATTTACATAATTTCTGCTTGAAATAAATAGATTATCAACATAATACCTGCTTGAATTAAATAGATTATCAACATAATATCTGCTTGAATTAAATAGATTATCAACATAATATCTGCTTGAATTAAATAGATTATCAACATAATATCTGATTTAATTAAATAGATTATCAACATAATTTCTGATTGAATTAAATATATTATCAACATAATTTCTGCTTGAATTAAATAGATTATCAACATAATATCTGATTTAATTAAATAGATTATCAACATAATTTCAAATTTAATTAAATAGATTCATTATAATTTCTGATTGAATTAAAGGAATTAATAACGTAATTCTTGATCGAGTTTATTAGATTTTAAAAATAATTTCTTCTAAACAAATTATAATGTTATTCCTGATCGAATTATAGGGGCATATGATTATTTCTTTATCAAAATAAATATGTGAACATAAAAAAGCTTTGAAGGGTTTGAAATACAATTACACATAGAAAATGGACCCTAACTGTAAAAAAATTGTTTCTTGACAGTTTTTTCTGAAAACTCTACGAGGCATAAAATGTAAAATGCTAAAAGGGCAATTTAAATATTAATCATGCGTAGCTATTTTTGGAAGGGTTGTCCAAGATCTAGCAACACAGATTTTAGAGATCGGACATAATCTGCAGTAATTGTGATGATAACCTAAACAGGGAATTGATTTAGTAACCTATATAGATGTGTGGGGGTGGGGGCAGGGAGGGGGGATAATTTGATATATTAAGCACTAAAAGGTTTTCATGCAAAATACTAAAACCTTAGCAGCAACTACCTCTCTTGTTCTTTCTCTGTAATCTGTTCTTGAATGATGAGAGTGTAAAGGTTCGGAATATCGTGAGGATTTAACATTATTTTTAGATTGAAGATTTAGCAAAATCATCCAGCTTAGAGTAAAATTAACTGTCTTACTTCCCTCCAGCTTAGAGTAATATTAACTGTCTTACTTCCCTACAGCTTAGAATAATATTAAATGTCTTACTTCCCTCCAGCTTAGAGTAATATTAACTATCCTACTTCCCTTCAGTTTAGAGTAAAATTAACTATCCCATTTCCATTCCCTCTAGTTTAAAGAATGATTTCAGATATATGGATCCAAGGGTTGGATATTAGGAATGGATTTAAGTGATGAATAGATTCAAAGGAATAGAAAAATGCAACGGATGAACTCATGGAATGGATTCAAGGGATGGAGTCAATGGACGGATTCAACGGATGGATCTTGGATGGGTTCAAGGGATGGATCTTGGACGGATTCAAAAGATGGATCTTGGACGGATTCAAGGGATGGAGTCAATGGACGGATTCAAAGTATGGATCTTGAAAGAATTCAAGGGATGGATCTTGGACGGATTCAAACGATGGATATGGGGCGGATAGTAGGATGGATCTTGGACGGATTCAAGGATGGATCTTGGACAGATTCAAAGGATTAATTTATGGGATGAATGGGATAGATTACAGAAATGTATGGAGGTTGATTCAAGAATTGGATCTAAAAGTTCAGATTTAAAATGTTTATGCGTGACTTTGCGACGTTGAATGCCCATATTTTGTGTATTTCACAGTTTTTTCACTACGGTTCTAAGGGGGTATGAAAGTTTCGTAACCTTTGAGCTTTTTACAATCTAAAGAATTCCTCTGGAAATAGAGGATACACGACTTGATGTGTTTTATATTATGAAATATATTCCAAATACCTTGATAGGGTTATAGGGTCATAGATACAGATACAGATACAGATACAGATACAGATACAGATACAGATACAGATAAGGTTAATGATTTAGCTAAAAATATTTTTTGATCAAATTTCATGGACAAGAGAGAATTATTTTCAAATAAAGTGTTTCTAGGTGAAAATAAACATCTGAGTGAGATGCATTAACGTCATCATCAACTTTTGCGTGAGTCGTTTTCTGCAACTCTGCAGGCGCATTAAATCTATTTACTGTTCGCGCGTATCACTTGTTTTATTTATATTTTTTGCACATTCATCCTGTGGTGTGTAGGGGTAGTGCAGTTCATGCAAAATTATGCATTGCATTCCTAATATATTTATTGTTTCAGGAGTCATAAATATTATTCTACTTTATTACTCTCCTTGCATGATTCCTGACTTTATAGTTTCTGTCCAATATTTGTTTGTACGTGATGGTGTCTGTCTGTCTGTTTGTTGTTTGGGTGTCTGTATGTTTGTTGACTGTTTGCTTGCAAAGTGCATGTGAACAATCGTGTATTTTTTGTCTTGCATTTGTTAAATTATGTGTGAATTACATCTATATTTTCCCACACCCTTTATTTGTCACCCCGCACGATGGGATATTTTAGGGGGTCAGGGGGGAGGGGTGTGACTGGTTTTTATGACAATACACCTTAAAATGCATTTGTTTTGTGTTTCATGGTGAGAATGGACAAAATAAATATATTCTGATAATCTTTTCATTTACAACCGTTGTTTCAATTGTAGCTTGCATTGATTTATAATGATTTCAATTTATAATTACTTTTCTCGTTCATATATTTATCCTTCCCAGCTAGCCAAATTGCGCAAAAAGCTCGCAATTTAAACGTCACTTTTGGCATTTTTACGTAAATTTTACGTCGACATTTTGGCTCTTTTTACGTCATGAAAGACGTAAAATCGCACACTTAGCTACGTAAATTTATTGGTTTTAGTAGACGTAAAATTTACGTAATAATATTATACAAATTTACGCCAAAAATGCGCATTTTTATTTTCTCAATTACCAAAAATTATGCAATATTTGATGCATGCAGATAGGCCATCC